>NC_081554.1:111784882-112085227 GCF_963082655.1 Stomoxys calcitrans | reverse complement strand
TGCCAATGATGCTGGATATGACAAGGCGAGTTATTGCCGCCTTTAAATAACCAATGACCATCTAGTTCCGCGGCGATCCCGGAACGAGTTTGCTCATTAATGGAGCTTTACGGGAATCGCCAACTCCACACACAGAAATGTGGCTACAACAACAACCTCGAGGCACATTTTTACTTTTAGAGCTACTAAAGGGTGATTTTTTTGAGGTTAGGATTTTCATGCATTAGTATTTGACAGATCACGTGGGATTTCAGACATGGTGTCAAAGAGAAAGATGCTCAGTATGCTTTGACATTTCATCATGAATAGACTTACTAACGAGCAACGCTTGCAAATCATTGAATTTTATTACCAAAATCAGTGTTCGGTGCGAAATGTGTTCAAATTTTGACAAATTTTGTTCAGCGATGAGGCTCATTTCTGGTTGAATGGCTACGTAAATAAGCAAAATTGCCGCATTTGGAGTGAAGAGCAACCAGAAGCCGTTCAAGAACTGCCCATGCATCCCGAAAAATGCACTGTTTGGTGTGGTTTGTACGCTGGTGGAATCATTGGACCGTATTTTTTCAAAGATGCTGTTGGACGCAACGTTACGGTGAATGAACACATTTCGAACCGAACACTGATTTTGGTAATAAAATTCAATGATTTGCAAGCGTTGCTCGTTAGTAAGTCTATTCATGATGAAATGTCAAAGCATACTGAGCATCTTTCTCTTTGACACCATGTCTGAAATCCCACGTGATCTGTCAAATACTAATGCATGAAAATCCTAACCTCAAAAAAATCACCCTTTAGAAGCTCAAATTTACGTTCAAATTTGCTTAAGCACGCTTAAGAGAGATGTGCGTAAATTGTAAAAGGCAACCATATTGGTCCTTTATTAATGTTTACGCTTTTGTGAATGTATACGTCTTTGTTCGACTTGTCGTTCCATAAATTCTTCGTTTAAAATAACATACACAAACTGAAATCTGTTTTTTTTTTCGTTTGCAGGCCGAACGAACGCCAACGTTCGACATCCACAAAAAATGCTATAAATCATGTGCCACACACAAAAAATAGATTCGTTTCCTCGACAGTTTTTTTTTTTTGCCAACCGAATGATGATGGTTCCACATAATACGAAGGTTCATAAACAATTCGGTAGCGACAACCAATGTTGAAATTGAGATTAATGCCTTATATTTGTTATTGGTGCCAATTAATTAAATTAAAAATTAAAAGAGCAGACTTTGATACCCAGCGCCGAAGGATGGGTGGGTTTCGTGTTCTAAACGGAATTTTGTCATTCCGTTTGGAACACGTCGAAATATCCATTTCCGACCCTATTCTTCTTATATATAAAAATCAATTTGTGTTTGTTTGTTTATTTCTATGTTTGTTTGTGTGTTCCTTATAGACTCAAAAACCGCTGTACCGATTTTCTTGAAATGTTCACATATGGTGCATAATGATTCCGTGGTGCAAAAAGAGTACTACATTTTTTGATATCTGAAGGGAGGGCGGACCCTCTCCCTTACCCTAATTTTCAGAAACGCCAGATCTTGGTAATGGGTGGTGCGATTTAAGCGAAATGTCGTGTGCTTTCTTAGGGTAGCCTAAAAATAAAAATTTGGTATTCAAATTTCGGATGGGGTACCTAGGGAGGCAGCCCCACCCCCAAAACCTACCAAATATATATATAGACCAATCATGACAATATGGGAATCAAATGAAAGGTATTTGGGAGTAGAATACGAATTTGGTATCCAAATGTGGGACCAAGTTTCTGGGGGTGCACCCCTTACGCAAAACACCTCCCAAACAGGACTTATTTATTGATCATGGCAATATGGGGCTCAAATAAAAGGTATTTAAGTGTAAGGCAGTAATATCTGCCTTGTACTTCTCTAATACATCCGCCAACGAATATACTGCACCTTCTCTATAAAGAGTGCGGACATTCCAGGTGCAGATCCGCAAATCATGATCCTTTTTTCCTTTGCGTGGGTCGTCAACGTTGGGGTGGGGGGGTCCGTTTTTATACCCTCCACCATAAGATGGGGGGTATACTAATTTCGTCATTCTGATTGTAACTACCCGAAATATTCGTCTGAGACCCCATAAAGTATATATATTCTTGATCGTCGTGAAATTTTATGTCGATCTAGCCATGTCCGTCCGTCTGTCCGTCCGTCCGTCCGTCCGTCCGTCCGTCCGTCCGTCCGTCCGTCCGTCCGTCCGTCTGTCTGTCGAAAGCACGCTAACTTCCGAAGGAGTAAAGCTAGCCGCTTGAAATTTTGCACAAATACTTCTTATTAGTGTAGGTCGGTTGGTATTGTAAATGGGCCATATCGGTCAATGTTTTGATATAGCTGCCATATAAACCGATCTTGGGTCTTGACTTCTTGAGCCTCTAGAGTGCGCAATTCTTATCCGATTGGAATGAAATTTTGCACGACGTGTTTTGTTATGACATCCAACAATTGTGCCAAGTATGGCTCAAATCGGTTCATAACCTGATATAGCTGCCATATAAACCGATCTTGGGTCTTGACTTCTTGAGCCTCTAGAGTGCGCAATTCTTATCCGATTGGAATGAAATTTTGCACGACGTGTTTTGTTATGATATCCAACAACTGTGCCAAGTATGGTTCAAATCGGTTTATAACCTGATATAGCTGCCATATAAACCGATCTTGGGTCTTGACTTCTTGAGCTTCTAGAGTGCGCAATTCTTATCCGATTGGAATGAAATTTTGCACGACGTGTTTTGTTATGATATCCAACAACTGTGCCAAGTATGGCTCAATTCGGTTCATAACCTGATATAGCTGCCATATAAACCGATCTTGGGGCTTGACTTCTTGAGCCTCTAGAGTGCGCAATTCTTATCCGATTGGAATGAAATTTTGCACGACGTGTTTTGTTATTATATCCAACAATTGTGCCAAGTATAGTTCAAATCGGTCCATAACCTTATATAGCTGGGTCTTGACTTCTTGAGCTTCTAGAGGGCGCAATTCTTATCCGATTTGCCTGAAATTTTGTACGACGGATTCTCTCATGACCATTAACATACGTGTTTATTATGGTCTGAATTGGTCTATAGGCCGATACAGCTCCCATAGAAATCGATCTCTCTATTTTACTTCTTGAGCCCACAAAGGGCGCAATTCTTATTCGAATTGGCTGACATTTTACACAGGTCTCCAACATATAATTTAATTGTGGTCCAAACCGGACCATATCTTGATATCGCGCTAATAGCAGAGCAAATCATTTCTTATATCCATTTTTTTTGCCTAAGAAGAGATGCCGGGAAAAGACTCAACAAATGCGATCCATGGTGGAGGGTATATAAGATTCGGCCCGGCCGAACTTAGCACGCTTTTACTTGTTACTTTTCCTTCGTTTCTCATAGTAGTTCTCAGTTTTCCGGGGGCGGGTTACTGGCCCAGCGCCCCAACCGCATGCGTTTTGTGGGATTGCACATGTATCCCTCGTTGTGGCGAGCCGCTTGCTCCAAGATCCGACGCTCGCCGCCAGCCGCCCCTAACCAGGGAACAGACGCTGATGTTGGCATTGGTTATTTGAAGGCGCCCATAACTCGCTTTCTGCTAAGCTTCCCGTGACAACGATGGACACCACACAAGTCGGAGCTCAAAGTTCCAGCCTGTGTGCTGCTCATAGTTACCCCGTATCGGCCGGGCATTGTGGCTTTCAGGAGCTCAATATGTCAAATCCGGAGATCGGCTTGTATGGGAACTATGTCAGTTTAAATATAATATCGTTCAAATCGATACTTGGCACGATTTTTGAAAGTCTTAACAAAACATCCCGTGCTAAATTTCAGTTCAATCAGGCAACAACTGAGGCTTTTAGGTTCTCAAGAAGTCAAATCGGGAGATCTGATTTGTGTGGTAGCTATATTGGGTTCGAGACATTCTTGACATGATTGTTGGAAGTCCTAACAGAAAACTTTGTGCAAAATGTTAGGTCAATCGGACTATAATATGGGCGTTCAGGAGCTCAAAAATTCGAATTTGGAGATCGGTTTATATGGGAACTATATCTGGTTATCGACTGATTTGGATCGTACATACCACGTATGTTCGAAATTATAAAAAACATTCAAAGCGAAATTTCAGCCAAATCGGATAACAATTGCGGCCTTCAGGGGCTCAAAGAGTCAAATCAGGTGGTCGGTGTATGGGAACTACATAAATCCAAATCTTAGCCGATATGACACATTTCAATCCTAAACGACCTGTCAATAAGAAGTATCTGTGCAAAATTTCAAGCGGTTAGCTTTTCGCGTTCGACCGCTAGATGATTTCCACAGATGGACGGACATGGCTAGATCGACTTAAAATATCGAGGCGATCAAGAATATAAATACGTTATGAGGTCACAGATCAATATTTCGAGGTGTTACATACGGAATGACTAGATTTGTATACCCTCTATGGTTGGGGGTATAAAAACGTCGCCCAAAATAGCTCAAAATTATTTAACTTCTCTTTGTTTCTGCGTATTCGTGCAGAATTAAACCATAGATGTTGAGGAGCCTAATACCCTCGCTCTGTTTCAAGATTTAGAGAAAAATTTCTTAAGTTCTGATATCCACTGTAATGGTACGAGTCTCAAGGGATTTATTCCGAATTCTGGGTTCAATGCCTTCAAACTGATAACATGGCTATAATTTAACTACAAATATGGTCAGTTTTGATTCATCCTCAGATGTTGACTAAATGCGCATTTACGGGCTCATTTTGGGTCTAGGTAGTGGACTCTAAAAGTTAACACCTATTTTGGGCTTTAGAATATTTCGTAGGTTTTAGTCGGCTTTGGTAGGATTTTTCATAAATCTGGTAGGAAACAATATTCTTGAGTGGCAACAGAAAAATATCCAGCTAGGAACTGCAAATAAATTTAACGTGTCTTGGAACTAAGCTAACAAACTGGACTACGTCAACATGATGAAATAGCTGCATCACGGTCAAGCTGTACTATACAGGCTTATCCAATAGACCCAGTGAGCTTCTCGTAAATATAATGTGTGCGAATTGAAACACAAACTTCTTAAACTTTTATGTAGTATAATTATTTAAATTTATTCTAGACATTTACTTTTGCACCAGTAAATTGTACCATACTTAACACACAACTAGTCGTCAGACTAATTAATGAGAAAGAGACTGATAAACCAGAGGGATGCACAGTTCGTCCCTAGCCTTTAAGTAAAGGTGGTGTTTCTGTCTCGGATTCAGACAGCGACTGTGTTAATGGAACTAGCTCCCCGCTTTCAAGTACTCTGGGAAAACCAAGCCAGCCATCCCGCAATGGAGACTCCAGACAGTGTCCTGCGGAGGTAGACAAAGTTGGAACAGGAACGAAGGAAGCGGGCACTGCCCGTGAGTCTTCATGGAGGACTGTGACTTCCAAAAGGAGGCCACAGCCATCACTGAAGGGGAAAATGGGCGCTGAGAATGGTAGGGAGCCCAGAGTGGCAAGGAAGCACAACAGAGATCAGCTGACTTATGCAGTCATCAATATCGGCTGTGCATCCGGTACCAGATCATCGGTCCCAAATGGAGGATCTGGTTAACGATCGGATTTTTGAACATGTGTGGAACACTGTAGAGGGTCAACCCATACAAATTATGAGCTGCCAGTTTAGAGGGGACATCTTTAAGCTGCGTTTTGCGTCGGCGGAATGTATTGATACCGTCAAACAGTTCGTCAGAGGTATTCACACTCCCTAGGCGCAAAGCTCGGCCTGGTGAGAAAGATGGATATCCCTCAGCTCACAAAGGCTACGGTCTTCATGAAGGGATGGGCAGTAAATTTGCGACGGAACGCATGTTGGGATTTTTGGGCAAGCAAAACAAAGGTTTGGTCGCCGAGAAGTAGGAGGTCTTCCACAGGGAGAAGAAGTAGGAAGGAACACTTTTTGTGGCTGGCATTGGCAAGTTGGCTAAGTTTGGTTAAGACAAAAGGCACTACTGGAGCAAAGCTGTCTTTTTAAAATTGGGAAGACTAGGATAGGCAGAAATTTTCTTTCTGCGACACCAGGCCGTGCAGGTGCCGTGGCAGCTAGACTCAACACCGCCCAACAAACAGGGGGCCGACAACCAGACAATCACGGCATCTCTCAATGTTGGAAAGAATAGGAGAAGTAAAGATCCTAATACTAAAATATCAGGCAGTGCAGTGGCGAAAGACCCAACACAGCATTATAAACAGGAACCCGACGACGGACCTATCACCGACTTAATGATTCGGAATACTGGGATAGGTATAGATCCTAATATTGAAACATTAGGCAGCGCAGCGACAGGAGCCTCAATGCAACCCAACGAACAGGGAGCCGATGATGGTACCATCACCTACTCCCAAGAAGCCCATTTACTTAAGATTTGGAAGGCAAAGATCCTAGTATTGAAATATCAGGCAGAACAGTAAATGGAAACCCAATACAGCTTAACGAACAGGGACCATACAATGGAACCATTACAGACTTTATAAAAAGTCGGAAGACTAGTCTAGGCAAAGAACCTAAAACGACGACATCAGGCATTGCAGTGACATGAAAGTCAATGCAGTCTAAAGAATAGGAAGCAGACGATGAGATCATCACCTACTCCCAAGATGCCAATCTACTGGAGGACCAATGATTGAGGTCATCCAAATAAACCTCCATCGGAGTGAAACTGCTACACACGCTCTGATGGAGAAAATCAGCAAGGGCAAGATTCATATTGGGTGCGATGCGAACTCTCACCACATTTCGTGGGGTAGTACCAACACTAATAAACGGGGCTAATCCCTGGCAGTGTTCTTGAATACTAACGACCTAATAACACTTAATATTGGTAACACCGCTACCTTTGTTAATAGGATTAGGGAGGAGGTTTTAGATGTGACGATATGTTCGGAAAAATCTAATTAATGAAGTTCAGGATTGGAGGGCCTCCATGGAACACTCTTCCTCTGACCACCGCTACATTAGGTTTAGAAAAGCACGGCCAGCGCCGAATCCGATAAGCTTCCGGAATAAGTTGAAAACCAACTGGACAAAATTCGAAAGGCTGCTCAGAAGAAGACTTGGGCAAGATAATTTAGATTGTCCAAGCATAGAAGACATTGACGAACATGTCAACAGGATTGCGACTACACTGGTGGGGTCCTTCGAAGATAGTTCTCCTCTTCGGGAAAGGAAATCAGCCCAAGAAAAACCCTGAATGACCAGGGAGATTCACAATATTGGGAAAGAGGCACGTCGTATAAAAGCGGTAGTTTATTGCGATGTGTATTACACACGGCTCAAGGAATACAATAAGATTACCAGAGCGACAAAATGTGCCTCCTGGAAGCTTTTCTGCGAACAGGTCGATAGCGTTAATGACGCTGCCAAGATAAAAAAGTTTCTCTCAAAAACCCATGTCCAAACTGAAACTTTAGTAGACCACATAGGAGTGAGAGCAGATACAACGGAGGACATGTTGAAGCTTTTGATGAAAACTCATTTTCCACAGGATTCAACGGGACTTAAGGAGACACCGGAATCTTGGAATAATGACGTTGATCGAATGTTTATAATTACGGAATTTTATGGTGAAGGAATCCTTGAGGATCTTCAAACCATTTATGTCACCCGGACCTGATGGAATATTTCCGGCGTTACTACAGAAAGAGGCAGACTATCTGGCTCCTCGTCTGGCCAAAATTTTCACAGCGTGCATAGGATTTGCATATACTCCGAAAGCCTGGCAGGAGGCAAGGGTGGTGTTTATACCCAAGCCTAGCAAGGCAATTTATGCGACACCAAATGCCTACAGACCCGTAAGCCTTACGTCATTTCTACTCAAAACCATGGAACGTACTTTTAACAATGTGCATACCGACACACTGATCCAATCCTTAGACCAGTACCGGGTGGACGCGGTTCTTAGAGACTGGATAAACCATATGCTAAGGAACAGGAGGATAAATTGTGTAACCCATGGCATAAATATAAGGGAGAAAGTGGCACAGGGCACGACACAGGGGGCATTTTATTGCCACTCCTATGGGTGACCACCATAAATGACCTATTGCGGATGCTGACTGAGGAGGAGGGACATGACCCTGTCTACGCAGACGATGTTATAATACTTCTAAGCGATAAGGATACGAACGAGCTATGCAGAAGGGTCTTAGGTATGACATATGACTGGGCTAGACCAAGAGGTCTCAATGTTAACCCAGAGAAGACTGAAATATGACTGTTCACGAGGAAGACGAAGCCAATTAAAAGTACCACGTTTCCTCAATAAGACGATTTCGATATCTGACAAGGTAAAATATTTAGGTGTGATCTTAGACATCAACCTGAATTGGAAGTGTCACATTCAGGAGCGTACTGAGAATGCTCACAGATGTTGGGCACTATGTAGGCGGGCCGTAGGATCGAAATAGGGCCTGAATCCGAGGATAGTCCACTGGCTCTACTTGAGCGTGATACGCCTCAGTAGTTTGAAATGAAATGTAGTGAAATGCTTTCGAGAAAAATACAACATAAGGACTATACAACAGATTCAGAGAACATGTTGTCTTGGCACAGGCGGAGCAATGAGGACCACGCGCACTAGGGCACTGGAGACTATCCCAGATATCGGACCCATTGACATACAGATTAAGTGTGAGGCAGCCACTGCGGCTATGAGACTTAAGGCGATGGGAGAATGGATTGAGGATAGAATCCCCTACCATCGCGGTATAATCGAGGCGACGATAGGAAACCTGGAGGAAAGCGAAGAGGTTTCCGATGGGATATCTGAGATGAACCTTGAAGTCGAGTGCGAGGCACTGCTGCCATCGCCACAGTCTTGGGTTGACGGAACCCTAGTATTACCATTTGGATGGATCAAAGTAAGAGGACAGAGTGGGCCTGGGAGTTTACATTGAGAACCCAGGGACTGAGATCTGTTTTAGACTGCCTGACCATAATACGGTCCCGCAGGCGGAGATCCGGGCGATCAAGGAATGCGTGAAGTGGTGTGGTGCTAACGTGAGGACGTCGAGTGTGAACATCTTTACAGACAGTAAAATCGCCATAAGGGCAGTAACAATTAGGACGGTAAGGTCACCAATTGTCTTGCAGTGTAAGAAAGAGATTAACCCCTTCTCTGAGGATGGCAAAATCCGCATCGTTTGGGTGCCGTGCCATAATGGAGTAAGGGGAAATGAAAGGGCGGACGATTTGGCGGTGAAGGCCAGAAGACTGCCGTCAATAAACTTGGTTAACCTGAAGCCGTTCGGGTCGACGCAGTCCGAGTTAAGGGAGTGGGCGACGAATGCGAATGCAACATTGTGGAACAGCGAAACGGTCGGTAGGACGACGAAAATCCTATGGGGGGATCCTGACCGTTAGAAAACAAGGCTATTGCTGAAAGGGAGCAAGAGGAGGTCAGTATAGCTATTGTTATCATAATGGGACACATAGGACTACGAGCTCACTTATGTAAAATAGGTGCGGCAAGTTATAGCATGTGTCGGGCATGCGGGGAAGATGATGAGACGTTGGAGCATTTCCTTTGTCATTGCCCGGCTTTCGTACCAGACATTAACCAACTTAGGGGAGAGGTATTGAAAACAATTAAGGATTTTGTAAGTAGCACGGAATTCCTAACTTAAAATTTTCTTTTTAGAGGTCACTTCATAGTTTTTAGAGCACACAACAAGCCGATTACCGGCTTAGGTGTATGTCCATTGTGACATGGGGCGGATTAATATCTGCACCCTCTTTTCAACCTAACCTAACCTAACTTTTCCGAATGTAAATGACAACAACATATTCGGTTAAATTAAGTTATTCGTTGCAATACTAACTAAAACGGAAATTGTATGCATATGACTGACATCGTTGTTGAGCTTACTCTTTGTTTGTGCTCCGTTAGGAATTCAAATAATAAGATGTTGGTTCAACAACAAGAGGCAAAACAAATTTATTTGTTATGCAAATGATTGGCACAACCAATAGATTGAATGTGAACCTCTTCATTTAATGCTTTCAATAGTATTGTAATCAAGTTAACTATTGAGCTAAGAAAATGACTGATCTTTCGTCCTGACCATTAATAATTATTTACCACTAGCTGAACAAGAAAAGGAACAAAAGTTTCCTTGGAACATTTATTTTCGACAATTAAAGATCTTTTAATGAAATACCATGCTAACTTGACAAAGAGTTTAACAATATAAGTGCCTTTATCTGAATCCCATATGATCTTTATTGGTCTACGAATTTAAGTTTGGATGTAAGGTGTACTCCATTCTTAAAATACTTCACTTCAGCCCTTTATTCTCATGATTTCTGATTTAGTGGTGTTTTCGGTGGAGAGGTGGTCCTTCAGATACTTGGCCCTGAAAGAGTATCAGCATCGTGCTCTTCTCTCAAATACCATTGGCTTAAGAGGAGTTTACAGGATGGACGTCCCCCAAACACATGGCCCAAAAATGCAAATGCAAATTTTGCCCATGAACATTCCACTAAGGAACAGGGGCAAACTCCTCACATATCAATGAGTGCAGTCCGATTCAAATCTAAGCTCAATGATAAGGGGACTCCTTTTTTTAGCCGAGTCCGAACGGCGTGCCGCAGTGCGACACCTCTTTGGAGAGAAGTTTAACATGGCATAGTTTCCAGCATTAGGAGGGGAAAACCATCGCTGAAAATTTTTTCTGATTGTCTCGCCAGGATTCGAACCCAGGCGTTCAGCGTCATAGGCGGACATGCTAACCTCTGCGCTACGGTGGCCTGGCATGGCCCAAATATAGGTTTTCAAAATCATTTTCTAATCTCAAATACCTTTCATTTGAGCCACATATTGGCATGGTCGAAAAATTTTTTCCCTTTGGGGGTGTTTTGGGAAAGGGGTAGACCCCCAGAAAAATGGTCCCGAAAATGGGTATCAATTCTTGCTCTACCCCCCAATACCTTTCATTTAAGATCCACATTGACATGGTCGGATGGATTGGGGTGATCCCCCAAACACTAAGCCCGGAAAATATATCAGCAACGTACTCTATTCTCATATATCTATATACCATTTATTTGAACCCCATATTGCCATTGCCATCAAAATTGGATATCAAATTCGTTTTCTAATCTCATTTAAACTCCTTACTTGGCAAATATATCCGGTTTGGGGTATTCGTGGTCTACTCCCACATACCTTTTATTTGAGCCCCATATTCCATAGTCGGCAAAAATGAATTGCTTGGGGGGTGTTTTGGGCGATGGGCGGCCATTCAGTGAGTTAGCCTTCAAAATATATGTCGGATTCGTGTTCCACTTTAAAAACCCTCTTATTTGAGCCTCATAATGCAATAGTCAGAAAATACTTACTATTTGGGTGGTGTTGTGGGAGTGGGGTGGCCCCATAGACACTTTTCCCGAACATTGATATCAAGTTTGTGCTTTACTCCCAAAGACCTTTCATTTCAGCCCCATATTACTATGGTCGTAAATTAGTGCCCTTGGGGGGATGTTTTTGGGGAGAGGCGGCCCCAAACACTTGGTCTCATATTTGGATATCAGATTCGTATTCTACATTCAAATACCTTTTATTTAAGCCCCATATTTCCATGGTCAGTAAATAAGACCAGTTTTGGGTGCGTTTTGGGGAAGGGGGGACCCCCAGAAACGTGGTCCCACATTTGGATATCAGATTCGTGTTCTGCTCGCAAATACCTTTCATTTGAGTCCCATATTGCCATGGTCGGTCAATATGTCTGATTTAGGGGTGTTTTGGGGCTTGGGGTGGACCTACGTTTTCTTATCCTAAATACCTTTCATTTGAGTCCCATATTGTCGTGATTGGTCTAAATATCTGTTTGGTAGGTTTTAGGGTGGGGCGGCCCCCTAGGTACCCCATCCGAAATTTGGATACCAAACTTTTATTTTTAGGTAACTATATGAGAGCACACACAACTTCGCTTAAATCGCACCATCCATCTCCAAGATCTGGCGTTTCTGAATATTAGGGTAAGGGGGAGGATCCGCCCCCCTTCAGATATCAAAAAATCTAGTACGCTATTTTCACCACGGGGTCATTATGCACCATCTGTGAAAATTTCAAGAAAATCGGTTCAGCAGTTTCTGAGTCTATAAGGAACACACAAAACAAACAAACCTACAAACAAACACAAATTGATTTTTATATATAAGATTATCATCAATTCATACCAATAATCGAATTCCAACCAATGACTTATCAGGGTGCATGTCAGTTGTGCGATTTACTTATTTCCTAAGCTAACCCAAACTAACATTTAAATTATCATTTTATTGCATTACTTTATTTCAGCAACTGCAGCGTGTTCAAAATATGTGGGTTTGACAAATACGGGCTAGTGATGCACATGAAGCTGAAAAGACATACTCGAAATATGTGGAAAAACGAGAGGAGTAATGCCCAACAGAAGAATAAATATCCAGTAAATCGACGCTATGGAATGACAACGACCGCCTCTTTCCGAACGGGAAATCAATCATTTGCTGCGTTTTGCTATCATATAATGCCAGGATATTTCCTATGCATTGGCATCATACTAACCTTTGGAATGACTGGTGAGTATGATTAGCTTTTACTGATTCACAACGAACGGGTTTTTGAAGGTTCCTATCGCACAATTTTTTTAATTTATTTTAAGTGAAAAGCATTCAAAACCCATCTTTTCCCTCTCTTTACAAAAGTCGTTGCCGTAGAGTAGGCGTGGGTAATCGTAACAAGCATTGGAAGTGTCAACGTTTTTGTGTCACTAAATTCTTTGATATGAATCTGACGATTTAATTGCTTGTGCATTAAACAATTTAACGTGATTTCTAACTGATGCCGTCGTTATGCAATTCAGAAGTACTCCCCTTCACCGTGCTATCAATGCCATCATCAACGACATGGTCCTTGATGTATTACTGCTTCTCTGAATGCATTACCCTTGTGCTGCTTAGGCATCTTTTCAGTAACATACAAAAGAAAGGGGGAATAAAAAATTTGTTGTTCCTTATCGCGATGAACTGCAGGCAAAATTAATGATGATTTAAATCCTAAATGGAAATTGTTTGAAAGATACGAGAATGTGCATCTACCACAAACCACCGTCTGTCTATACAGCGCAGGAAGTGATGATGTTCGAGAAGATGTGGATGGCGCTTTAGACACGTGCGGATTTATTCACATTGACTCATGCTGAACGTACCTTCCCCATTCCGTAAGTAGATATTACTTTTAGAGGCAAACTGCAAACGTTTTGCGAACTGAATGTAATCTACTCGAACTGGATGGGCTGTGCAATTTTGTCATCAGCGTCATCCACAATGTATCACACATCACCTTAATACATACTTACGCATATCATGAGTCTATTGGGGATAGAAACCTACCCCATAGTACTTTTTATTGTACCTCTGGAGTTCGTCATTCGTACATAAAGACCCCCTATATTACTAAATACTAAATTTCCCATTAAGATTCCATTAAGGAACAGGGGATACTTCTCTCATATCAATGGGTGCAGTCCGATTAAAATTTAAGCTCAATGATAAGGGGCCTTCTTTTTTATGCCGAGCCCGAACGGCGAGTCACATAGCGGCACCACTCGATAGAGAAGTTTTAATATGGCAGGATACCTCACAAATGTAGCCAGCATTAGTGAGGGGATAACCACAGCTGAACATTTTTTCTGATGTTCATACCGGGATTTGAACCCAGGCGATCGGCGTCATAGGCGCACATGCTAAAATCTACGCCACGGCAGCCTCCGTCCCACTAATTATACTAAATAAAAACTTCCATTGGACTAGATTTGCTTCCAAACTCACTCAAGTTTTTATACACTACACCACTACTGTGGTACAGGGTATTACAACTTTGTGTATTTGTTTGCAACGCTAAGAAGGAGAAGATGAGTAAACCGATCAGCATCGAATCACTTTCAGATTCGATTAAGCTATGCCCGTCTGTCCTTCTGTCTATCTATGTATTCTTGTAATCAAGGCACAGGTCAAACTTGTTGTCCGGTTGTCGTCAAATTTTGCATAAGTCTCTTGCTTGATCCAAGAACTAATGCTATTAGCTTTGAACAAAATCGTATCAGACTAAGATATAGCTCCCTTATACATATTCCATCCGATATGGATTTTTAAACTGTAGTAGGCACAATTTTAGTCGTTTCTTTGCAAAATTTGCACGTGATGTTTTATTTGATGTTCCAACACGTGTGCAAATTTTTGAAAATCGGATCAGATTTAGATATAGCATCCTATACCCTACACCACGACTGTTGTACAGGGTATTATAATTTTATGCATTTGTTTCAAACGCTAAAGAGCAGGAGAGCTCAGAAGAGAGTTACTTTAGCCATGTCCGACTGTCCGTCCGTTCGTCTGTGAGTCCAGGTATTTTTTTAATCAAGGTACAGTTCGTATTTAATGTTCAATTGTCACGAAATTTTGCACGTGTCACTTTTTTGGCCCAGGGACTAACACTATTGGTTTTGGAAAAAATCGGTTCAGATTTAGATATAGCTCCCATATATATATATATATATATATATATATATATATATATATATATATATATATATATATATATATATATATATATATATATATATATATATATATATATATATATATATTCAGATTTTGATATAGCTCCTATCTATATGTATCGCCCGATTTGAACGTAAATGACCGTAGTGACTACAATTTTTAACTGATCTGCACAAAATTTGGCATGGATTGTTTTGTTTCTAATCTTAACCTAACTGCAACATTTCTTCAAAATCGGTTCGTATTTGGATATACAATAGCTCCCATAGATATGCATCGCCCGATTTACACCTAGAAACTATACCGTAGCAACAAATATTTTAAACCGATCTGGTCAAAAGTTGACACGAATTTTTATACCCTCCGCCATAGGATAGGGGTATACTACTTTCCTCATTCTGTTTGTAACTACTCGAATTATTCGTCTGAGACCCCATAAAGTATATATATTCTTGATCTCCGTCCGCCTGTCTGTCGAAAGCACGCTAACTTCCGAAGGAGTAAAGCTAGTCGCTTGAAATTTTGCATAAATACTTCTTATTTGTGTAGGTCGGTTGGTATTGTAAATGGGCCATATCGGTCCATGTTTTGAAATAGCTGCCATATATACATATAGACCTATCTTGGGTCTTGACTTCTTCAGCCTCTAGAGGGCGCAATTCTTATCCGATTGGAATGAAATTTTGCATGACGTGTTTTGTTATGATATCCAACAACTGTGCCAAGTCTGGATTAAATCGGTTCGTCCATAACCTGATATAGCCATATAAACCGATCTTGGGTCTTTATTTCTTGAGCCTCTAGAGTGCGCAATTCTTATCCGATTGGAATGAAATTTTGCCCGACGTGTTTTGTTACGATATTTAACAACTGTGCTAAATATGGTTCATAACCTAATATAACTGTCATATAAACCGATCTTGGGTCTTGACTTCTTGAGCCTCTAAAGGGCGCAATTCTTATCCGATTTGAATGAGTTTTTGCACGAAGTATTAAGTTATGATATACAACAATGGTGCCATGTATGGTTCAAATCGGTCAATAAACTGAAATAGCTGCCATATAAACCGAGCTGGGGTCTTGACTTCTTGAGCCACTAGAGGGCGCAATTATTATCCGATTTAGCTGAAATTTTGCATGAGGTCTTTTGTTATAACTTTCAAAAACTGTGCTAAGAATAGTTCAAATCAGTTCATAACCTGATATAGCTGCCACATAAACCGATCTGGGATCTTGACTTCTTGAGCCTCTAGAGGTCGCAATTATTATCCGATTTGCCTGACGACGGATTCTCTCATGACCATCAACATACGTGTTTATTATGGTCTGAATCGGTGTATAGCCCGATATAGCTCCCATATAAATCGATCTCTCTATTTTACTTCTTGAGCCCCCAAAGGGCGCAATTCTTATTCGAATTGCAATTGTGGTCCAAACCGGACCTTATCTTGATATCGCTCTAATAGCAGAGCAAATCTTTTCTTATATCCTGTTTTGGCTAAGAAGAGATGCCGGGAAGAGAACTCGACAAATGCGATCCATGGTGGAGGGTATATAAGATTCGGCCCGGCCGAACTTAGCACGCTTTTACTTGTTATACTTTTCATCAAATAATTGGGGCATATAAATTTCTACAAACTGTTTGAAGTATTTCGAAATATTGATCTAAGACAAAATAAATTAATAATATTGATCGGCATGACATAAAAAGTCGACCTAGGCCTTTCCGTCTGTCTCTCTGCCGATAGCACGCTAACTTTCGAGTATATCAAAATTTTACAAAAATACTTCTGTTGTTGGATTTACGTTGCAAAGAACAATGAGATTTTGTTTTTTAATAGAAAAACCAAACAATAAAGACCCATTAAAAAAAAGGCAAAATCTGCGAAGCAAAATGCAGTGGGTGGGCTACAGTGATCGCGATTTCGGCATTATCAGTAGAAATCAGATTTTTTTTCTACTCCTTCCTACATTTAAGAGGTTGTAATAGTAAAAGGTACGTCGCTCTCATGCTTATTGAAAGGCTTGTTGAGAATGATCCTAAAGCTTTCACCGTTTATAAGAGAGTCTCCCTTAATTAGGCATGGAGATTTGCTGCATATGCTACCCCGTCTAGATTCGGAAACGGCACCGCCGTCAGCCAAAAGACTGCGGTCACATGGAGGGCATCTCAAGTTGAAAAGAACTAAGGCAAGCAGTAGTAGTATGGGTCCGAGAACCTTTGCTAATGTCGCTAGGGAAGCTTGATTTAAGTTGTCGACAAGGGTGAAGAACAAGGCTACCTTGAAACAATTGGAGTGGGATAGCCAATGGACTGTCACCTGTATACTCCAATGCCCTTACGTAATTTCTTGGGCCTTCTCAAGATTGTGACGATGCAGGCTGGTATCGGAGCCGATACAAACTAATTGCCTTCAGGGATCAAAAATTGGCGAGATCTAGCAAGACGCATGGATACCAAGGTTCCCCCACTTTGGATACCTACCGCCACGGGTATATGCAAACAAAATACGTTGAAAATGCAGCCTTGGAGAAAATACTGCAGAAGTGGTCCCTCTGCTAAATATTGTAGAAGAAAGGAGGATTAGGATATAATTCAACACATTCCGCACGACTATACCCTCTTGATCAAAAATGGAACTGGCAATTGCGAAGGATGGATAATGTCTATACATTATGGTCTAGCGTATCCTGTTACGATAGGATATACGTATTCAGAAGTCAGAGAATATGTGGACAATGTCTAGTGAGGAAACACTAGAACCACTCGTTAATACACATATCCCAAAAAACTCTATAAGGGACAACATGGCGCCAGAAAAGATTGCCACTGGTGTGTATTCGTCGGGGGTTGTTGAAGAAATTGTGTCTGAGTCAAAAATCCTTAGGGCGATTAAAAAGGTTTGACTTCTTTAAATCCCCAGGCCCTGACGATACATCGCCGGTGTCCGCCAGACTGGCTCCTTGGCTTAGGAAGATATACTCTTACTATGGTTGCATCAGCGTGTCGTATTGGAACCTATTGGCACTACGATATCCCTGGTAATAGAAGTTTCATAGACTTTTATACGGATGGTCCAAGCTAAATGACCAGGTGAGCTTTGGGGTGTACTCTAAAGATCTAGAACTGGTCATATCGAAAAGGTTACCCGACCACTGCAGTGTGTATCAAGCGGAGATCCTGGCAATTAAGGAGGTGGTGGAATGGCTAAGATATAATGTCATAACGACGATTGGCATATATATATCTCAGACAGCCAGACTGCCATTAAATCCCTGGAGAACATATTTCTGAATTCAAAACCCGCACTCGACTGTCGCAGATCTCTCAACGGATTTGCGAAACTGTTCAAAATTGAACTGTTCTGGGTGCCGGAACATCCATCGAATTCCCAAGGAATTATGGAGCACACAAGCACGAGACTAGGATCTTCCTTCTCCAGTTCCTGTAATATCACAATGGACGAATATGTCCAATTGAGTCCGATGGCAATCTGTCACTTAGATCTAACCTAAAAAAGCAAAACCTTAATTCATTTCAATTTCTGTAAATTTTAAGATTTTTCTAGTAGTGCACTGAACTGAAAAATTATACCCACGTTTTGTGATGGGCACACTATAAAATTTTAGTCACTACTGGGTCCAGAATAGTCCCATCTGCGGTGACGTTTGGTTATAAAACGAGAGCAAAACTTGTTATTGCTTGCAAAATGGTGCCATGACAGTAGCCTCCAAATAAATCACACCTAATCGAAGAAGAAAATGGGCACAACATTTAGGGTGCTTTTACTAAGACCCCATAATAAATGCGCGCCAAATTTTGCTAATGCATCCCGAAATTAAATGCAGTTTGTGACCCAATATTAAATCAGGGTTAAATTTCATTTTAGAAACTGAAGTGTATTTTCGTAATACAATTTCACGCCAAACATGAAAATAAAAAAAGACGCCAAAGTTTGCATAATCACCCCAAATACTTCGTTTTTGTGTACAGTTGATGTTGAGGGTGTAAACGCATTAAACAATTTGGGGAGTAATTTCATAGATGATTAAACGAACTTGAAAAAGTAAAAAGGCGTTAAGTTCGGCCGGGCCGAACTTTGGATACCCACCACCTCGGGTATATATGTAAACCACCCTTCATCAAAATCCAGTAAAAATTGGACACATTATGTCCCATAGCAGTTACATCGAAATATAATCCTGTTTGGACCAAATACTATTTAATAATATAAGTAAATGTTCAATTATGTATAACAAAATATTGGTCCTTTTAGTAGCCATATCTAAAAATAAACCGATCTGAACAATATATGGATGTCGAAAAGCCTAACATAAGTCAATGTGTCAAATTTCAGTTAAATCGGATAATAAATTCGCCTTTGTTGGGGCCTAGACTTTAAATCGAGATATCGGTCTATATGGCAGCTATATGCAAATCTTGATCGATCTAGACCAAATTGCAGAATTATGTGGGGAGGGGGGGCTTAACTTAACTCTCTGTCCCAAATTTCGGCATCATCGGACAATAAATGCGCCTTTTATGGCCCACAATATTAAATCGAGAGATCGGTCTTTATGGCAGCTATATCCAAATCTGGACCGATATGAGTGAAATTGAAGAAGGATGACTCACTGTCCCAAATTGCCGCGACATCGGACAATAAATGCGCCTTTTATGGGCCTAAGACCCTTAATCGAAGGATCGGTCTATATGACAGCTATATCCAAATCTGTACCGAACTGAGCCAAATTGACAAAGGATGTCGAAGGGCCAAACACAACTTACTGTCCCAAATTTCGGCAAAATCGGATAATAAATGTGGCTTTAATGGGCCCAAAACCTAAAACCTAGATATCGGTCTATATGGCAGCTATATCCAAATCTGGACCGATCTGGGCCAAATTGACGAAGGATGTCGAGGGGCCTAACACAATTCACTGTCCCAAATTTCAGCAAAATCGGGTAATAAATGTGGCTTTTGTGGGCCTAAGACCCTAAATCGGAGGATCGGTCTATATGGCAGCTATATCCAAATCTGGACCGATCTAGGTCACATTGACGAAGGATGTCAAGGGGCCTAACACAACTCACTGTCCCAAATTTAAGCAAAATCAGATAATAAATGTGGTTTTTATGGGCCTAAGACCCCAAATCGGAAGATCGGAGTAGAACACGTATCTGATAAACAATTGATATGCCCACCCTCCAAAAAATCCCTCAAATCGGACGTATTTACCGACCATGGCAATATGGATCTTAAATGAAAGGTCTTTGGGAGTAGAGCACGAAATTGACTTTCACTTTAAGGACCAAGTCTCTGGGGTTCCATCATAACCCCAAACAGGACTTTCACTTACTTGGGGTTTAAATAAGAGGTATTTGAGTGTAGAGAAACCCACAGGAAAATTGGAATAAATTTTTAGCCGAAATTAGGCAAAAATTTCCAAATTTAGAATCCTCCTCCGCAACATAGCATTACTGCCGAACGGCACAATGGATTGAAATGAACATGGCATCAGTCGAAAGATATTTTTCCAGACAAACAACGAATATGTACGAAAATTGATTTTCGTTTTAGAAAAGCCATAAAAATGAGGAAATAATTCACAAAAAAATAAGAAGCATAATCACAGTAAATTGTTGTGTTAGTTTTTATACCCTCCACCATAGGATGGGGGGTATACTAATTTCGCCATTCTGTTTGTAACTACTCGAAATATTCGTCTGAGAACCCATAAAGTATATATATTCTTGATCTTCTTGACATTTTATGTCGATCTAGCCATGTCCGTCCGTTTGTTTGTCGAAAGCACGCTAACTTCCGAAGGAGTAAAGCTAGCCACTTGAAATTTTGCACAAATACTTCTTATTAGTATTTGTAATGGGCCATATCGGTCCATGTTTTGATATAGCTGCCATGTAAACCGATCTTAGGTCTTGACTTCTTAAGCCTATAGAGTGCGCAATTCATATCCGATTGGAATGAAATCTTGCACGACCTGTTTTGTTGTGATATCCAACAACTGTGTCAAGTATGGTTCGAATCGGTCCATTACCTGATACACCTGTCATATAAACCGATCTTGGGTCTTGACTTCTTGAACCTCTAGAGTGCGCAATTCTTATCCGATTGGAATGAAATTTAGCACGACGTGTTTTGTTATGATATCCAGCAACTGTGTCAAGTTTTGGTCAAATCGGTTCATAATCTGATACAGCTGTCATATAAACCGATCTTGGGTCTTGACTTCTTGAGCCTCTAGGGGGCGCAATTCTTATCCGATTGGAATGAAATTTTGAATAACGTATTTTATTCTTACTTTCAACAACTGTGTAAAATAAGGTTTAAATCGGTTCACAACCTCATATAGCTGCCATATAAACCGATCTGGGATCATGCGATTTGCCTGAAATTTTGTACGGCGGATCCTCTCATGACCATCAACATACGTGTTTATTGCGGTCTGAATTGGTATATAGCCCGATACAGCTCCCATATAAATCGATTTCTCTATTTTACTTCTTGAGCCCCCAAAGGGCGCAATTCTTATTTGAATTGGCTGACATTTTACACAGGTCTCCAACATATAATATAATTGTGTTCCAAACCGGACCATATGTTTATATCGCTTTAATAGCAGAGCAAATATATATGAAAATTATTTTCCCGAAAAGAAAATCCGTGAAAATGAGGAATTAATATTCTATAAAAGAAGGAAAAACATAAACACATCTATTTTTTTGTTGCTTCTTATTTAGGCATCCGTTATTTGTCTGAATGCAAGGCCATAGTTTGAAATATGAGTGGTGAGAGTGCGAGAGGTAACTGGTGTGTGGTAGTGTGATGCGTGTGGGCCTACTTGGTGTTCTTTGGAATGGAGGTCAGTCAGTAGCTTAAGCTGCGGCTATGGACAATGACGTTTGCGGTTTAATATGTTTGTGGTTTAATATGTTTAAACATTGTAGTTAACATTAAAAGGAGTCAAAGTAACTTATTTTGTGGCCACACTATGCACTTAATGAATGAAATAGCTGGCGGAGAGTCAAAAGAAGTAAACGAAAAAGTGTGCGGTATTTTTGCTTACATTATGTGATGTTTTAAGGCAAAAAATTAATATCTTTTTGAATGTTTCTATGATCATGTGATAACAAAAGTGCATTTAATATTGCAATATCAAAAAGGGGTAGTGTGAGGGATTGCCCTGCCTCTGAAGAACCCAATAATGGAAGACAGAACGAATCTGACATAAAAATATGACGTCAAGTGATTCCTTAAACCACCTATCATGACAATGCATTCAACTTTCAGAGAGTATTACTATGACAAAAAGGGGCTCAAATTCAAGGTATTTGAGAATAGAGTAGGATTTGACATCAACATTGCTGGCCAACAATTTCAATGGCCTCCAAACCTGCTCGAAAGGACATTTAACAAAATCGGGGTCTAGGAGTAGAGTACAAACGTTACATTGAATCATTTAACAAGTGGCTGAGAGGCCGCCTTATACCAAAGTTGACACGTAGCCCAATAATGGCGATATGATGGATATATGGCAGAAGAGTAAAAATTTGTTCCACCCACATGTAAATGCACTAAACAGTGAGTATGGTAAGCATCTGAAGTAGTTATATAAATAAGGCTCCAGGAAGGTTATTCGAGACATCGAAATTGGGAAAGATACTTACAGATTCACAGCAGCCTTGGACATCAATGGGCTAAATCATGCACTTGTTAATGTCCCACAGGTTCCAGTTGATCCCAACTTCTACGATTTCAATGTCTCCCCCTCCATCGATGATGAAACTGGTTAAGGCTTCCGCTGTGTTGGTCCCGTCGATTTCTTTGAATGTGCCGTGACTGTAATGTCTAAAGCTGTCGGATGTGATGGTACAGATCCTAGATTTTTAAGGCTCTTGCTCCCGCTTATTATCCCTCATATTACCTATATTTTCAATAGGGTGTTGACCACAAGCTATTTTCCATTATCCTGGAAGCATGCCAAGTTCACCCTACTCCCTAAAAACACCAAGAAATATAGACCAATTGCGATCCTTTGTTAGCTGTCGAAAGTCTTCCAGAAATTGTTGTATTTGCAGATGTCATCTTTTGTATGTGAGACAGACTGGGTTCCGTCCAAACCACAACTGCGTATCTGTCTTAGCAAACATCACTGAGAGGATCAAAGTCAGTTTAGAGAATGATAAGATCAATTTTCTTGTTCTTCTTGATCATTCTAAGGCATTTGACACTGTGGATCATTCCTTGTTATGAGCTAAGATGAGACATCTTTCCAATTTTTCTTTTATGTCCGTTTGTCTCATTTTATTGTACCTATCCTAGCCAATGGTTTGTGCCTTAATCTTTTTAAGTCTATGTGTATTGTTGCCACAAAACAGATTGTCTCGTTTTTCATGTGATGCTAGATTAGAAATTGTTCCTCATGCTAAGAATTTGGGCTTGATTATTAAAAGCACTCCTACGTGGACTAATCATATGGGCTCCGTTGTTGGCCAGGGATATTCAAAATAGCATGCTCTTTGGCCCACTCAGTTGGTTACACCGCTGCGGGTTAGGTCGCTCTTAGCAAAGACTTATCTTGTTCCCGGCATTCTCTACGGCTGCGAGTTCTTTGTTTATTGTGACTCGGTAAGTAGACGCTCTAAATACTTAAAAGGAACCCCTTAAATAAATCCAAGTTAGAAAAGGAAAATTATTATCTGGTATTTTGTCCCCACCAAGGTTAGGTTAGGTTGAAAAAAGGGTGCGGATATTAATCCGCCCCGTGCAACTATGGACATACACCTAAGCCTGTAATCTGCTTGTTCTGCGCTGTAACTAATAAAAAGTAACCTTGAAAAAGATACTCTAAGTGAGGAATTCCGTGCTACTTACAAAATCGTCAATTGTTTACAATGAGACGCCCCTAAGTTAGTTTATGTCTAGTATTGTGTCCCCAGCTAAGTGCCGGTATCCGTTAGATGCGAATAGGGGATATTTCAACGTCTCATCATCTTCCCCGCATGCCCTACATAAGCTATCACTTGCCGCACCGATTTTACATAAGTGAGTCCTATGTGTCCCGTTATGCTAACGAGAGCAATACTGACCTCCTTCTTACTTCCTTTTAGTAATAGCCTGATTTTCGCGCGATCTAGATCCGCCCATAAGATTTTTGCCGTCTTACTGACCGTTTCGCTGTTCCACAGGGTTGCATTTGCATTCGTCACCCACGACCTTAATTCGGACTCGACCCGACAGGCTTCGGGTTAGCCAAGTTTTTTGACGGCAATTCTCTGGCCTCCACAGCCAAAATGTCTGTTTCTCATTCCGAGTTACTTCGCTATGGCCCGGCACACAAACGATACGGATCGTGACATTCCCCAGAGAAGGCGTTAATCTCCTTCTTACATTCCAACACTGTTCGTGATCACACCGTCCTGGTTGTTATTGCTCTTATAGCCATTTTACTGTGCGCAAAAATGTTCATACTCGATGTTCTCGAGTTAACACCGCACCAGCTTACGCATTCCGTGATCGCCCGGATCTCCACCTGCAGGTCTGTATTATGACCAGGCAGTCTAAAGCAGTTCTCAGTCTTTGGGTTCTAAATGTAGACCCCCAGGCCCACTCTGTCCTTCTTCCAGATGGCAATACAAGGGTTCCGCAAATCCCAGTCTGTTACGCTGGCGGCAGTGCTTCGCACTCGACCTCAAGTGTCGTCTCAGGCACACGACCGGAAAACTCTTCCACTCTTTCCAGGTTTCCTATCTTCTCCTCGAGTATACCGCGATGTTATGACCTGCTCCTATCCTCTATCCATTCTTCCATCCCATTAATCTCATAGCCGCAATGGCTGCCTCACACTTAATCTGAATGTCTATGGGTCGAATATCTAGAATGGTTTCCATTACCCTAGTAGTAGTGGTCCTCATCGCTCCGCCTATGGTGAGACAACATGTTCTCCGAACCAGTTGTATAATCCTAACGTTGCAGTTTTTCTCCATCGCAGTCCCCAAAACTACTGAGGCGTAAGTAAATATTGTAATAAGTCTAATCACTCTCCTGCAGAGCCAGTGGACTATCCTCGAATTCAGGCCTCATTTCGAGGCTCGTCTGCTCCTGAATGTGACGCTTCCAATTTCCAATTTAACCTTGTCAAATATCGAAGCCGTTCTATAAAGAAAACGTGGTGCGTTAAATTGGCCCATATTCGTCTTCCTCGTGAACAGGCATATTTCAGTCTTCTCTGGGATAACATTGAGACCTCTGGGTCTAGCCTAGTCATATGCAATATGCAAGACCCTTTCGGTCCTTTTGCATAGCTCGTTCGGATCCTTACCCCTTAGAAGTATTATAATATTGTCTGCGTAGCAGATGGGTTCAAATCCCTCCTCAGTCAGCATCCGTAATAGTTCATTTATGGTGGTCACCCATAGGAGTGGCGATAAAATGACCCCTGTGCCACTTTCTCCCTTATATTTATGTCATGGGACACACAATTTATCCACCTATTCCTTAGCATATGGTTTATTCAGTCTCTAAGGACCGCGTCCACCTCGCACTGGTCTATGGATAGGATCAGTATGTCGGTCCTCGCATTGTTAAAAGCCCCCTCGATGTCAATGCATGCCGCCAGTGTGTACGCTTTGGCATCGAGGGATTCTTCTATTTTGTTTATTTTAAAGTTTATTTTATTTATTATAAAGTTGACATTTCTCTTAAATAAAGTCTTTACTGTTTGAATAACAATAATTAATTTCAAATATCGATCGTGATTATATTGTGTTCAGGTTCAGGACCTCCTATCAAATGCCCAGGGCTAATTAAAGCCACTGCAAATGTCTGTGGTGGTGGCATGCAACGCAGTTGTTGTGCTTTGCAGTCTTCGAAATCCATGCTGGTGCTTGTTGAATGGAAATTCTCCAACAAGGCTCGGGAGGAGTAGTCACTTTAGTCTTGTCTGCTGGTGAGGGAAGGGAGATCGGTGTTTACGACCCTCCCTTACTCGGGTTCTTTCCATGTTTCAGTAGATTCTTCAGCATCAGTGTAGATATTCCGTCGGGGCCCAACGCCTTAGATGACTAGGCACAACGGATGACATTCGTAACATCGTCCACGGTAAATATTGATGGGTCTCCTGCGACTCAGAGACCACGGATACGACGAATCTCTCTTTTTCTAGCCCTGTCACTCTCGGCATGCACAATAAATTGACGGTTGAACAACCAGGCACACGTATTCGGATCAATCACAGTTACGTCATCAAAAGTGACTAAGGTCCTGTCATCCCGACTACCGAGTTTCGAAAATTACTTAACAGTGGACCACAACTTGTATTTACCGGTACCTAAGTTACACAGCTCCAAGTGTTCCAGCCACAAATTCCGCTTATGTTCGTTGACTATCATGTTTATTACCAGATTCAGCTCGAAGATTATGGATTTGGTGGAGTCAGTGCAACGAATTCCATCACGCACATCTGCAAGTACCAGTGCCTGCGCAGGTACTTGCAGTTCCATCCGTCCGTCTGTTGAAATCCCGATAGGTGTCGAATGCGTAAAGCTAGCCGCTTAAAAATTTGCACAGATACTTGATATTGATGTAGGTAGTTGGGGATTGCACATAAGTCATATCGGTTCAGAATAAGATATATAGCTCCCATATAAACCGATCTCCAGATTTGATTTCTTAAGCCACTGGAACCCGTAATTTTTGTCCGATTGGCTGAAAATTGGCATGTAATGTTCGGTTAAGACTACCTACAAATGTGCTAAGTACAGTCCATAGTGGTCCATAACCTGATATAGCTCCCATATGAACCGATTACCCGATTTGAGTTCTTGAGCCTTACAAGCTGCAATTTCTTTCCAATTATTATACCCTTCACCTACCCGCATCCTATATGCGGGTAATTCTTATTCGAATTGGCCGAAATTTTACACAATGACTTCTACTATGATATCCAACATACAATTAATGGTCCATAATAATGGTCCGAATCGGACTATAACTAGAAATAGCTCCAATAGCATAGCAATTCTTACTTTTTATCCTAAGAAGAGATACCGGCCCGGCCGAACTTAGCATGTTTTTGCTTGTCTTTATACCCACCACCGAAGGATGGGGGTATATTCATTTTCTCATTCCATTTGCAACACATCGAAATATCCATTTCCGACCCTATAAAGTATATATATTCTTGATCAGCGTAAAAATCTAAGACGATATAGAAATGTCCATCCGTCTGTCCGTCTGTCTGTTGAAATCACGCTACACTCTTCAAAAAGAGAGATATTGAGCTGAAACTTTGCACAGATTAATTTCTTGTCCATAAACAGGTTAAGTTCGAAGATGGGCTATATCGGACTATATCTTGATATAGCCCCCATATAGACCGATCCTCCGATTGAGGGTCTTAGGCCCATAAAAGCCACATTTATTATCCGATTTTGCTGAAATTTGGGACAGTGAGTTGTGTTAGGCCCTTCGACATCCTTCATCAATTTGGTCAGATCGGTCCATAGTTGGATATAGCTGCCATATAGACCTATCCTCCGATTTAAGGCCTTAGGCCCATAAAAGGCACATTTATTATCCGATGTCGTCGAAATTTGGGACAGTGAGTTATGTTAAGCCCCTTGACATACTTCTGCATTATGGCACAGATCGGTCCAGATTTGAATATGGCTGCCATATAGACTGATCTCTCGGTTTAGGTTTTGGGGCCATAAAAAGCGCATTTATTGTCCGATGTCGCCGCAATTTGGGTCAGTGAGTTGTGTTAGGCCATTCGACATTCTTCTTCCATTTCACTCAGATCGATTCAGATTTGGATATAGCTGCAATATAGACCGATCTCTCGATTTAATGTTTCTGAGCCAATAAAAGGCGCATCTATTGTCCGATGTTGCCGAAATTTGGGGCAGAGAGTTAAGTTAAACCCCTCCACATATTTCTGCAATTTGATCAAGATTTGCATATAGATGCCATATAGACCGATATCTCGATTAAAAGTCTTGGCCCCAAAAAAGGCGCATTTATAATCCGATTTAATTGAAATTTGACACATTGACTTATGTTAGGCTTTTTGACATCCATGTTGTATTTGGTTCAAATCGGTTTATTTTTAGATATAGCTACAAAAAGACCAATATTTTGTTAAACATAATTGAACAATGACTTGTACTTATTAGTATATGGTCCAAATCTGATCATATTTCGATATAATGGCTATGGGACATAAGGTATCAAATTTTCCACCGGATTTTGATGAAAGGTGGTTTACATATATAACCGAGGTGGTGGGTATCCAAAGTTCGGCCCGGTCGAACTTAACGCCTTTTTATTTGTTTAATTTCATTTTAAACATAAATACATTTCATAAACTATTAGTGCCTCAGCTCCGATTGGCATTAAGAGGCTTGTTGGCAAGTTTTTACATAATTATTTGAATATATGTATTTACATGTTGTATTTTTACTTTTTTGTATCAAAAGCATTTAGTTTACACATATTTATGTTAAGCTAACATTTCTTCGATATGAAGTAATAAAAATAGGTTTAAATGAGTTTTAAAAGCTGAAAGAGTGTAGCAGCATTTTGTTTGTAATGGTATTGTATTATATTCATTACCACCAGAACATTGTTTGTTTCGGTACTGAATAAAGCAACACGGAATGGTGATTGGTTTCGAGTGTTAACAGAATTTTGATTTTGAGTGAACTTAATTGTATGGTGACCAATATGGTTTATACATGTAAAAACATAAAGCATGATTTTATATTTGTACATCCCATAAACGGTTAATGTAGTGCTAATCGTATTTCCAAAAAGACTTAAAGTTAACATAGAAAAATTTGCAACAAGTTTCATAGCTCGATTTTGTAATCGATGCAAGGATATTAGGTTTGTAGTTCTTTTGTAAGCGTGTATTATATCCAAATAATCTAAATCACTCTGTATTAAAGCCTGGTAAATAATATACTTAGTATTTTGATCAAATATGTATTTAAATTTTTAAAGCAGTCCAAGCGCTGCCGAAATTTTAAACTTCTATTGGTTAAAGCGTTGATCCCATGGAAGATTAGACTGCTAAACCAGTCCTAAATATCTTATTTCATTTACTTCATCTACTAGCTTGCCATAGACGTTAAGCCTCAAACTTGAATCAATATTTCCTTGAGGTCTAAAATGCATTAACTTCGTCTTCTTCTCATTAATATATAATTTATTTATTCGCATATATTCGGAAATGAGTGCCGCATCTCTTTCATCATAAAATTTTACAACGGTCTCTGATTTATATGGATAAAATATGGTTTAAGTGACAGTCTGCTATCAGACTCACTCTCCAAGTCTAGATTAGGCCACATAGTTTTGGAATGGTCACAGCCCCTCTTTGTGACCATCTATAATTCGTTGTCCTTCGGGCCCGGTCCTAAAAACGTAGCATACATGTCGCTACAGGCTTACCCACAGATTCCAGTATCCCTGGAATGTGTAGGGTAGTTCCTAGTCTCGCAAGCTCATCCGCTTTACAATTCCCTGAGATATCTCTGTAGTCTGGCACCTAAAACAGGTGAATTTTGAAATGTTCAGCCATCTCGTTGAGAAATTTTGTGTTACGAAATGCGTTCTCCAGGGATTTAATGGCTGCCTTGCTGTCTGAGAAGATTTATGCTAATCGTCGTAATGATATTATATCTTAGCTGTTCCACAACTTCCTTAATTGCAAGTGACGTGGTTAAGGGTGCAAAACGAAATAAAACACAAACAATTAACAAATTTATGAATATTTTTAATTTTGCTTCCTGACACGTCACTTATATTTTTTCGAATGAATCCAATTTTTCTGTACAATTCAAATAAATGAAAATGACAATTCAATGCCTACTCATCTAACATGTTTTTTAAAACTCAAAAGTGTGAGAATTTCAGTAGATCCATGTGTACAAAAATTGTATGCTTCCCATGTCTTATTCCAGAAGTTGGTCTTATATTTTGCATATTATTATCAAATTCATCGATCCAATTGTCTGAATATTTGGAGTTGACGTTATCAAATATCTCACCAGGAAGTCTGAGATTGGTACCAAAAACCATTTCAGCAGAAGAATAACCAACATCTTGAATAATTGCTGAGTGTAAACCCATCATAACTACAGGAAGAATTTCTACCCAATTCTGCGACTTGTATGACTTGATAGCTGCCTTCATTGTTCTATGCCATCTTTTAATTTGGCCATTGCTTTGCGGATAGTAAGGTGTTGTATGGGTAACATTTACTCCTAATAACCGCGAAAATTCTCGAAAAAGAGCAGATTCAAATTGTCTTCCCTGATCGGTTGTAATAGATGACGGAACTCCATATCGGGAAACCCAGCCTGATAGAAATGCTGAAGCAACGGCTGTTGCTGTTATGTCTGTCAACGGTATAGCCTCGGTCCATCGGGTAAATCTGTCAATACAAGTGAGAACATAACTGAAATTTTGACAAAGAGGTAGCGGACCAACCAAATCGATGCTGATGTTTTTAAAACGTTCTGTTGGTAACTCAAAATTGCCTTTTGACAGGATATACAACATTTGGTTCAAACATGCAGGTCCTTAGATATTGATGGCCAAACAAAACGAGTTTTAATCATGCTTGTTGTTGCTCGGATGCCTGGATGAGATATTCCATGTAGTGATTCAAAAAGAGGCTTGCGAAACCCGTGGGGATGCCTTCTCCGGTTTCTGTTTAAATGCATATATTAGGGGTTTGTGGTCTGTGCAAATAAAGAACTCTCTTCCTTACAAAAAATGTTGGAAGTGTTTCAGTGCTGAGTATGCTGCGAGAAGTTCTTTGTCATATGCACTATATTTCATTTGAGACGAGCTCAATTTCTTTGAGAAAAATGCTATGGGTTTCCACTCACCGCTAATAAATTGTTGTAAAACTCCACCCATTCCTGTATCCGATGCATCAATCCACAAAGATGTCGAAGCATTGAGTTGTGGATGAACAAGTAGAGCTGCATCCGCTAATGAGTTCTTGCATTCCTTGAAAGCTTCGTTCGTTCCCTTTTTATTTCCAGAACAGATTGTGACCATTGATGTGCTGCATTAGGAATAAATCGTCTATAAAAATTTATCATTCCTAAAAACCTTCGCAGCTCTTTTTCAGTTTCTGGCAACTTGTAGCCTTTGATTGCTTCTACGTGGGATGGCAGAAGTTTGATACCATCAGAATTGACTACATATCCTAAAAATTCGACTTCTGCAACTCCGAGCACCGACTTGGAATAATTAATAGTAACACCAAATTCTCGAAATCTTGAAAATAATTTCCTGAGATGTTCCAAGTGCTCCTCTTTGTTGACGCAATGAGGATATCATCTATAAAGGCGTAACAGAAATCCAAACCTTGTATGACCTCGTGTATGAAACGCTGCACAGTGGGCCAAATGGCAAAAAAATTGGAAATAAGTCTACAACTTTTTATCTGTTGATTTTAGCCATACAAAATGTTCTAGACATTTGTAGAGGAGGACATAGGCTTTCAGAAAAGTGCTGTTGTTGGTCCATATCTTTAATACAGGGTGAGCTACAGGGTGTCAAAGTTGACCACTTTTGACTTCTCCAAGCTTCTGGGGGCCATAACTTTTGATCTACTCAACCGATTTACATGATTTAGGACTCTAGAGAAAGAGCTTGACAAGATCTAAAAAACTTATGCATAAAGTACCATGCCATCGTGTACTGTTAAGGAGTTATGAATTGTTTAATTTTAAAATATGAAAATTTGGCCTTGGTTTTTTTCAGTGTTTTTTAAATAACTCCGTCAATTTTAAAGCTATAAACTTCATACTTCACACAAATTATGCCAGCATATGTGTGCATAAAATACAAAAGGAATCACGTGAATATCTTTGGCGGTTTAAAAATGGCATCGTTTTCAATATGAAAAAAATTTTTTTTGTCAAAAAATTGCAAAATTTTTCAAAAAAGATACTCCCATTTCCTTTAAGTTTTCGCAAACTTTGGCCGTCAAAGCATTATCATTTCTTTCCATTTTCACAAAGTCGAGGTATTAAGAAAAGTTTTAAGTGCTAATTTGGCTAATTTCGATATCAAACAACACCGTTATCTTAAGACCAAAATGGCCAATTTTTTTACTAAACTTCAAAAGTTTCTCACTGGAAAAAAAGTTCCACGGGGATTTTTTCGCTTTTTTTGAACTTAAATGAAAGCTTAAAATGTTCCCAACATTTTAAGGTATGTCTCGCCATATCCTAGCCATAAATGAGATCGTAGCGATCAAAATACTGAAAAAAGTCAATTTTCAAGTAGTGCTATATTCATTGCTAAAAAACAAGTATTACGTCACATTTTATTGCAAAGATGTTAAATAAACTTTTATTTGGTAACACTTCTTCTACAAAACACAAAAAGAATCATGGAAATATCTCTATTCTATTCCATTTTATGGAACCGGCAATAAAAAAGTCAATTTTTCAAAAAAGTCGAATTTCCCAAATTTTGTTTTTGTTGTCCTAATTGCACATGACACACTATAGCCATATTTACGCAACATACCTTATCGTAAAGGAAATTTTCATACCTTTCCAACAATGTATAAAACATTTCTCAACTCGGATTCTATCTACTCTAAAATTCATTTACACTTCATTAAACTCTATATAAAAATGTCTATTTGTGAAATGGAACCTTATATGGGGCCTACACTAAAACATTGATAGATTTGCCCAGGGTTTACAATACAAATGTGTTAGAATAAAAAAAGGTCTCCTGCCAAAGTTTAAAAAAATTGGAATAAAAATATGTGTTTTAGAGCGAAAACACTTCGCATCGGCGTGCGTTTGTATAGTACCTACATCTATTTTTAATGTAAGCTGATGATTTTTGAATAAAAAGTAACCTAGAAATATACCTGCATATATATATATATTTGTGTTAAGATTTGATGCAGACAAATGTTACCTGTTTCGCTATGTCGAATTCCCTTCTTCTTTTGTATACTCGCTATGTCGAATTCCCTTCTTCCTTTGTATACTCAAACCGAATTGGGCGACATAAATATTTTGACCCAGGTGTTCTATTTATCCATATATCTTGAAATGCATTTTCTTTCGATGATGAAGATTGGTCCTTGTACAATCTCATTCTCAATGGTACTAATGATGCCATGAAAATTGATGCGAAGTTGGTATCTATTTCTGTTTGTTGCTTATATTCGGAAAATCCAGATGATCCATCACAACCCCATTTGCTGATCAAAACCACTTCGGAATTATTACATGTGTTCAACTGTTCTTCAGTAAAATTAGAAATAATTCTAACAGCTGTATTTTCAACAAGATCAGCAAGTTTCACTCTTGCTTTTAATTCGTCCACGTATATATTTGATGGCACCATTTTCGTCCTGGTGTTGTACAATTTATGTTTTGAGGGTAAACAACCCCATCCTTTTTCACGAAGAGCCTTCCTCATTGTTGAGTATTTGTTTCTTGAGAGGCCTAGGTTCAAAATCAGGGCCAGTGCATCTTCCTCCGTGAATTCTGTAGTCGATTTTGGAGTTGGAATACTTTCTACCATTCTCTTTACCCTTTTCGGAGATGCTAATGGTAAAACATCGACAATTCGTCCAACATTTTTTGGTTGTGTTTTTAACAATGCTGTTTTGAACGTATCTTTTATTAAATTTGGCGGATGTGCCGCCAATAGTTCCTCTTGTTTTTTCTTTTTGGTTTTCTCCGTAACTTCGTCGTATGCTTTGCTAGGCCGGCCGGGAATCAGCGGTTTAATTTCAATAAGTAGATCCGATTTCAGCCACTTCTCATACATTTTGAAAAACTTGATTTTTGCGAATGAACATTCTGGCAACCTTCTCTCAAATGATTTGTAGAATTTTTCAAGTTTGTCTAAAGCGTCTTTATTTAGCCTTATTCCATATATGTGGTCCAAAGTGTAAACAAGTTCCTTAAATGACTCCGTGTATGATTTGGAATCATTTTTGATGTCCCATACAATTTTCGAAAGAGTGGAATACTTCAGTATGACTTCCATAACTTATAAATGTCCTTTACGCCTCTACAAAATATAATGAAGAAAATTTGGATTTTGTTCAAATATTTATGCAATATATTCACAATTAATGACCCATTTCAGGTATCAGACGCAATCGTAAAAAGGGGTCCAAAGTGCCTCTTTTTACTTACTCTTCTATAATTATTTACCTGGACTCGAATTTGGTTAAAAAAAATGACAATGAATTTTTTATGGGTAGGTTTTTTCACATTCATTGATACGGTGGATTTCCTGGGAATTCGACATAGCGAAACAGGTAACATTTGTCTGCATCAAATCTTAACACAAATATATATATATGCAGGTATATTTCTAGGTTACTTTTTATTCAAAAATCATCAGCTTACATTAAAAATAGATGTAGGTACTATACAAACGCACGCCGATGCGAAGTGTTTTCGCTCTAAAACACATATTTTTATTCCAATTTTTTTAAACTTTGGCAGGAGACCTTTTTTTATTCTAACACATTTGTATTGTAAACCCTGGGCAAATCTATCAATGTTTTAGTGTAGGCCCCATATAAGGTTCCATTTCACAAATAGACATTTTTATATAGAGTTTAATGAAGTGTAAATGAATTTTAGAGTAGATAGAATCCGAGTTGAGAAATGTTTTATACATTGTTGGAAAGGTATGAAAATTTCCTTTACGATAAGGTATGTTGCGTAAATATGGCTATAGTGTGTCATGTGCAATTAGGACAACAAAAACAAAATTTGGGAAATTCGACTTTTTTGAAAAATTGACTTTTTTATTGCCGGTTCCATAAAATGGAATAGAATAGAGATATTTCCATGATTCTTTTTGTGTTTTGTAGAAGAAGTGTTACCAAATAAAAGTTTATTTAACATCTTTGCAATAAAATGTGACGTAATACTTGTTTTTTAGCAATGAATATAGCACTACTTGAAAATTGACTTTTTTCAGTATTTTGATCGCTACGATCTCATTTATGGCTAGGATATGGCGAGACATACCTTAAAATGTTGGGAACATTTTAAGCTTTCATTTAAGTTCAAAAAAAGCGAAAAAATCCCCGTGGAACTTTTTTTCCAGTGAGAAACTTTTGAAGTTTAGTAAAAAAATTGGCCATTTTGGTCTTAAGATAACGGTGTTGTTTGATATCGAAATTAGCCAAATTAGCACTTAAAACTTTTCTTAATACCTCGACTTTGTGAAAATGGAAAGAAATGATAATGCTTTGACGGCCAAAGTTTGCGAAAACTTAAAGGAAATGGGAGTATCTTTTTTGAAAAATTTTGCAATTTTTTGACAAAAAAAATTTTTTTCATATTGAAAACGATGCCATTTTTAAACCGCCAAAGATATTCACGTGATTCCTTTTGTATTTTATGCACACATATGCTGGCATAATTTGTGTGAAGTATGAAGTTTATAGCTTTAAAATTGACGGAGTTATTTAAAAAACACTGAAAAAAACCAAGGCCAAATTTTCATATTTTAAAATTAAACAATTCATAACTCCTTAACAGTACACGATGGCATGGTACTTTATGCATAAGTTTTTTAGATCTTGTCAAGCTCTTTCTCTAGAGTCCTAAATCATGTAAATCGGTTGAGTAGATCAAAAGTTATGGCCCCCAGAAGCTTGGAGAAGTCAAAAGTGGTCAACTTTGACACCCTGTAGCTCACCCTGTATTAAAGATATGGACCAACAACAGCACTTTTCTGAAAGCCTATGTCCTCCTCTACAAATGTCTAGAACATTTTGTATGGCTAAAATCAACAGATAAAAAGTTGTAGACTTATTTCCAATTTTTTTGCCATTTGGCCCACTGTGCGCTGAAAAGACTGAGCTGCATTACAAATTGCAAAGCTCATTCGAGGAAACTCATATAACCCAAATGGAGTTATAATTGCAGTCTTAGGAATGTCAGATTCTTCAACTGGTATTTGATGATATGCTTTAACAAGGTCCACTTTACTAAATATTTGCTTACCGCTCAACATATGTCCAAAATCGTGTATGTGAGGAGCAAGATAGCGGTCGGGAGTGGTAACAGCATTTAAACGACGGTAGTCGCCACATTGACGCCACTCTCCATTTGACTTCGGGACTAAATGCAACGAACTTGCCCAGGAACTTTTCGAAGGACGACATATATGTACCTTGTTGCAGCATCAAATCAAACTCACGCTTTACAATTTGAGCTTCTCAGGGGAGAATCTTCGTGCTTTTGCATGAACCGGTGGACCTTCTGTATGGATAATATGCTTCACAGAATGCTTTACTGGTGAAATACTGAAATACGATTATCACTTTGTGTCAGTTCAGGAAATTGTAGAAAAAGCTTACAAAATTCTGAGTTTTTTTAAATTGATTTCACAGAATTTAAAGATCCAGAAAATAACGTTGATTTACTTTCTGATCTGGACGTGTTATCTATCAGACGATTGTTCTTATCATCAACCAATAACCCAAAATGGCTAAGAAAATCAGCGCCAATTATTGGTCTGTTAACACTGACAACGATAAAATTCCAGGTAAATTTACGGTTGAGCCCAAGACTTAAGGTAAGAGTTTTTATACCAAATGTTTTAATAGGGACTCATTAGCAGCTATTAATTCAAGACTTGATGGATTTTGGCGTTTTACAGTTGAGGTAGCCGGGAACACAGATACATCAGCACCAGTATCGATGAGAAACTCATATTTTAGGTTTGTATCACGAACAAAAAGGTGACATATCTGTTGACAGTCCTCATCCGTCACCGATGATGAGGAGCCTTTTAGTTTTCCGGAGAAAAATTTGGCACAACTGAGCAGGGCTGGACACATTTGGTAGCACGACCACCAAACTTATAATGATACCAACAAAAAGGTTTATCACGTGACTTACTCTGTGACCTGCCTCTTGATTTTGAACGGCTTCTTGATTGATTTGCGAGTGCCTCGATCTTCTTGGTTATTTCTTCAATTGTGGCTTTTAAATCCTGAATTTGTGTCGACTCTGTCGGTTTTCTTGAGGATATATCACTAACATCCCATGATTCCGCGGTATCAGAAATCTTATCGGCCATAGCCGCCAAAGTACTTAAAGATTCACTGCTTACCAATAAAATTGCTTGAGTTTGCTTCGGAAGTCGTGGCATCCAGAGAGATTTTAAAAATTCATCCGAAATCTCACCAGAGGCTAAACAGATCATCTCACGGAGTAATGTTGATGGTTTTTTATCGCCAACTTCCATTTCACGCAACAAACGCTTCAACCGCTTCTCTTCCGAATCCATGAAACGCTCTTGGACACTCTTCTTTAGCGTTTCATACATATTTGTCTCTGGTGGATTGAGAATAAGGTCGCTTACCTCCGAAAGAACGCTTGCGTCTACGGATCCAACATTTGTATGGAATTTGGTTGAATCGGATGTTATTCCAGATGTTATAAATTGGCTTTCGACCTGTTTGAACCATAATGCTGGATTGTTGCGCCAGAATGGTGGAATTTTCACTGCTGGCTTTTCCGGTTGGCGAATGAAACATTGTCTTATGTGCTTTAACGTGTAGTCGGGGTCACCAATTGACGTGGTTAAGGGTGCAAAACGAAATTAAACACAAACAATTAACAAATTTATGAATATTTTTAATTTTGCTTCCTGACACGTCACTTATATTTTTTCGAATGAATCCAATTTTTCTGTACAACGAAAATAAATGAAAATGACAATTCAATGCCTACTCATCTAACATATTTTTTAAAACTCAAAAGTGTTATATAAACTAGCAAAGAAAATGAAAACTTAACCTACTTTGTTAAAATAAATAATTTAAACGACTGAAAATAATAAATGTGGATACACCACACAAGAATCTCTGCTTGATACACACTGCAGTGGTCGGGTAACCTTTTCGATATGATCAATTCTAGATCTTTAGAGTAGACCCCAAAGCCCACCTGGTCGTTTAGTTTGAAACCATCCGTATAGAGTTATATGTCTATGTAACTTCTGTTACCAGGGATATCGTAGTTCCAATCGGTTCTATCAGGAATAGTGGTACAGTATTTTTTTTTTATCAAAAATCGGCTCAGGTAGGGTGTAATCCACACTGCCTGGAACATAGGATATTGAACCAAGGATAACACAGTATCTGTAGCCGTCTCATGACCAATGAGAAAGCTCATTTAACCTCACGGCAGGGGTATTTTCGATCCTAAAATACTTCTTTGTGGCACGCCGTATTTAGTATCTAAAATTTCACTTTCAGTCTTTTTGATTTGGACAAATTGCTTCCTATTCTCGAAATATGTTTTAACTAGTGATATATCACGCATACCAAGGAATTGAGGCTTTCGCAATAAAAGGTGGTTCTTGATCATATAGAAATCTTTCGACAAATCATAAAATGGACACGCATCCCAAACACCTTCATCAATCGTTTTGTAAACATAATCGAAAACGTTGATTATAGCCTCCTCCGTGCTACTACCTTTCCGGAACCATATTGGTTCCGACTAATCAAATTGTTTTGACGAAGAAAATCACTTAATTGGCGATATAAAATTCTTTCAAATGTGCTATCAATAGCCGAGAGTACCGATATAGGACGAAAGTTTGAAATTAGAGTGTTTGAACCTGTTTTTGCTATTAAACTTTCAGACATTTTCGGTACAGACCTGTATGAACAAAATCGTTAAAAATCGCGGTCAAAGAGGTTACTTAAAAGGTCCTGCCACAACCTTTATATGTTTATGGATTCATTAAGTGATTACATAAATTCATTAAGTGTAAATAGGGCAGTGATCTAATAGGGATCTTTCAATTTGATTCTTCAGTTCCTGCACTGAATGTATGAAATATTCGCTCACAACCATTGATAAGTATATCGATCGACTCAGAATCACTTTCTGATACGATTTAGCTATGTCCGTCTATCTGTAAGTCTGTCGTCCGTATGAAGGTTGCAATTTTCATCCGATCGTCTTCAAATTTGGCATATAGTTTTTTTTTTTTTGCGTAGAGACGAAACCTATTGAAATTGAAACAAAATCGGTTCAGATTTGGATATAGCTATCATATATATAGGTTCGTCCGATTTGGAGTAATAATGCAATAAAATGGTCATTTGTTAACCGAATCTCTCGATATTTAACAGGAAGGATTTTCTCTCGACCAATCATGCCAACTTTTGCACAATGCTTTCCTCGACTGCTATCACAGTATCTTACAAGTTTGCTCGAAATCGGTTTAGATTTAGATATAGCCCCATATATATGTTAGTCCGATTTTGAAAAATATTCCAATAAAGTCCTCAATTTGCAACCGATTCTCTCGAAATTTGCCAGGAGTGATTTTCTTATGACTCCTAATATTAGTGGTGAATTTCACAGAAATCGGCCTAGATTTAGATACAGCTGTCACATATGTATATCGCCTGAATTTCGCTTCAAGAGCCACTGCAAGCGCATTTATTGAACAACCTTCTCAAAATTTTGCACAACGCTTTTCTCGACTACTACCACAATATCTGAGTTTGTTCGAAATCGGTAGTTCATACAGTTAGAACATATTTGCTCGAAATTTGATACGGATTGTTTAAAAACCAATCTGAAAACATCCACCGAGGTTCATCAAAATTACATCAGAATAAGATATAGTGCGATCATTATACTTATAGGGTGGGTGTAGGGTATTATACAGTCGGCACCGCCCGACTTTTGCCCTTCCTTACTGTTTTTCTATAATATAACCACGACTATCTTTCATATTGTCAAAATTTCTAGATGTTTTACTAAAGGTGTCATTTAGAAACCTCCAAGTCTTCTTCGGTCACTTCCTAAATTGGCCAAGTTAGAAGCATAATAATTGTTTCAAGACTCACTGTAAGAATATCCAATAACTCTGCTTATTGTCATTGGGAGCTGTCTTCGCTTGTTTCAACGGACTAGTATTTGCAAGTTCCAGTTCATCCAAGAATTCAATTTGCGTTTAAATAAAGTTGAAGTATTCCTTTCCGTGGAAGCAGCTTGAATACCAGATTTTATTCAATTCGCTAACTTATATGCATCATGAGAAGTGTTACCTGATTATGAAAAACTAAGAAGTTCATTGAAAGATATGTAAACAACTTCTCAAAATCGCAATGAAAAAACGGAGTTCGAACAGTATCATCCAAATGAATACTAATGTTCACACTTATGTATATTATTCAATTGATGAAATGGCTAACAACTCCAAAATATGAACTTGTTTAAATCATCAACTTATCGGCCGAGCTATTAAGTTGTGGCAGTTTCTGAAGTCATAATTTGAAAGAATATTAAGGATATCGGGCGACATGTTTTGTTCTTGAATATTAATATTTGCTTCTCCAACAAAAACTGTTGGTGCTCTCCCGTACAACATGAGTAAAAGTTCTACAAAATCAATAAAAATTTGCATATTACATTTTGGAGAATTATAAAACGATATTAGGGTTATTGGTTTGTTATCAATTTGAATGCCTTGCAATTTTACAACAATTGAGTCGATAAAATCTAAATAAATTCACAAAAAACCAATATTACAAAAAGTATCATAAATAATAAAGCAAAATTTATGATGGTGATTCATACTCATTATCATGTTCATTTTTAACATGCTCTGGTTGACGCGAACGGCGCTGCTGTGTTCTAAAAGTATTTGCTTCCGATAAAATGTTGTACACATCGTCTTCATTATTCAATAATTTTGGTTTAGAGAGTTCACTCTGTTGCCGCTGGTGTATACAGCAGGATTTCCGACTTTCTTGAAAGATTTCGCATTTTTAAATAAACTTAAGGCCTCTCGGCTCAAGAAATCTTACTATAAAAATCAATTTGTGTTTGTTTGTGTGTTTCTTGTAGACTCAGAACCGATTTTCTTAATATTTTCACTGATGGTGCATAATGATCCTGTGGTGAAAACAGGGTACTACATTTTTTTGATACCTGAAGGGGGACCCTCCCTCTTACCCTAATTTTCAGAAATACCAGATCTCAGAGATGGGTGATGCGATTAAGCGAAATTTTGTGTGCTCTCTTATAGTAATCTACAAACAAAAATTTGGTACTCAAATTTCGGATGGGGTACCAAGGGGGGGAGGGGAGGAAACGCCCCACCCCAAAACCAAAAATATATGCACCAATCACAACAATATGGGATTCAAATGAAAGGTATTTAGGATTAGAAAACGTATCTGATATCCAATTGTCGGACCAAGTGTTTTGGGGGACAACCCCAACCCCCAAAAAACCCTAAATCGGACATATTTACCGACCATGGCAATATGGGACTTAAATGAAAGGTATTTGCGAGTAAAATACGAATCTGATATCCAAATTGGGGACAAAATTTCTAGGGGTCCTCCCCTTTCCCAAAACACCCTCCAAATATGACTTATTTACTGACCATGGCAATATGGGGCTTAAATAAAAGGTATTTGAGTGTAGAGTACGAATCTGATATCCAGATGTGGGACCAAGTGTTTGGGGGAGAACATACACAAAGAAGAAAAATTTACGACTATAGCAATATGGAACTCAAATGAAAAGTCTTTGGAAGTAAAGCACGAATCTGATATCAATGTTCGGGAAAGGTGTCTATGGGGCCACCCTAACCCCATAACACCAGCCAAATACGAAGTATTTGCTGATATTGCAATATAAGGCTCAAACAAGAGGTATCTTAGAGTAGAACACCAATCTGATATATATTTTCAAAGCCAAGTCATTGAGTGGCCGCCCCATCCCCCAAAACACTCCCCAAACCGGACTTGTTTGCCGACTATGGAAAAATGTAGCTCATATGAAGGTTATTTGGGAGTAGACCATGAATCTGACATCAACATTCGGGACCAACTGTCTAGGGGACGTCCCACCGCCATAACAACCTCCAAGTAGGACGTACTTGCTCACCAAGACAATTTGGGTCTTCAAGATAGTGGAGGTCGATATTCATATTTTTTGATGCCCATACCCCAAACCGGACATATTTGCTAGCTTTTTCAATTCGGGGTTTAAGTGAATGGTATTTGAGATTTGAAAACTAATTTGATATCCAATTTTGAGGTCAATGGCAATATGGGTTAAAATATATGAGAATAGAGCACGTTGCCGATGTATTTTCAGGGCTTAGTGTTTCGGGGACCACCCCACTCACCAAAACACCCCTAAATGTGGGGCTTAAATGAAAGGTATTGGGGAGTAGAGCAAGAATTGATACCCACTTTCGGGACCAATTTTCTGGGGGTCTACCCCTCTCCCAAAATATCCCACAAACAGCAATTTTTTACTGACCATCGCAATATGGTGCTCAAATAAATGTATTTGGGAGTAGAATACGAATTTTATATCCAAAGGTAAGACCATATATTTTAGGCATCACCCCTTCCCCAAAATACGCCCCAAAGGCTAAAAATTTTTCAACCATTCCAATATGTGGCTCAAATGAAAGATATTTGAGATTAGAAACCGAATTTGATAACCAATAAATATTTGATAACGAAAATAAATATTCCAAGGAAAACTTTGTTCCATATAAAGTAAAAGAAGGCGCAGCGGAGCGGGCCCTGTCCTGCTAGTCATTTATAAAAACATCTTTAGAATTTTCATTCTCCTTTCGTACTCTCTGGTTATTTAGATACTTTATTGACGCCTTGGAAATAGTAACGTCAGCTCTCAATATTTTGTTTTTTTTTAACCCTTTCTATCTTCTTCTTCATATTTTCTGCAACACCTTTCAAAATGTTATCGTATTGCCTTGACATAAATTTCATTGTTTCTCTCATAGCAGTTAACTCACTCTTCAATTCGCTCCTCATGGAAGTGAGCTCACTTTTTAGGGATAAGTTGTTGTTTTTGTTGTCATTCGGATCACATTGAACGCAAACAAATTCTTCTTCTTCATGGAAGAGCAAGTATGCGAATTGCCGCTTGTTTAGGCGAGTACAAACAACACGAAGAGTTTTGTTGCACTTATCGCAGTCTATGCTTTCTTCACTCTCTTCAATATTCAATTTGCAAACACCACAAATAACTTTTTTCTTTACGTTGCTGCTCCTGCTTGCTTAAGGCGTTCTTGGAATTTTTGATATTCACTATCTGTTCTGTTTTAAAAATTTCGTGTTTACAAAGCTAAAGAATATATAAAAACTGTTATATTAAAAGTTTAGCCGGAGGACAAATAAACGATGTGAAAAAATTATATCTCGGAATTTTTTCTCGGCGTCAGATTGAAGCGGCGATTGGTGTACTCTCTGGAGCCGACCCAATCGATCTCCTTCTGATTGATAAACGTCCGGCACTCAGAGGTTATCAACTCGGGTGCTCGGTCGATGGTGAGACGACTTGCCAGGATACGTCTAATAATGTGTGAATAGCTGCTTCGGGCTTGTAAGCCTGGATATTAACTGGGTCACAACTACCGAGGACGAGAACGCAGATGGCGACGACCCACTGCTGTCTATGTTCGCACAGCACCTTGCATCATATTCAGTGTGACTGTACTCCAGTAGTGACGTAAGGCCAGAGCAGAATCGGAATGCATCCACTCCAAGTACCGTTTACACCTCAACAACACCGACCGACGATGAAGGCGGTTCTGGCAAACCTAACAGAAACAGTTCCGAAGTTCCTTTCAATCCCGGCACGGACCAGAAGCTTGCGGAGAAGGCACTCCGGGATGTAGCCCACCCAAGATGAAAAAAGGACGGTGTGGCCAGTCCTAGTACTTGTAGTAAATTAGCGGAAGTAATGGCCCACTTACTTTGTAAGCGGATAAAGATACCTTCACAAAACTGTATATGACAGCTGAGGATTTGCAACGATACCTTAAGGAATTAAATTCTTTCATTTACCGAAGAAAAATTGCTTTGATATTGCTCTTACATAAACCAATCTCCCAAATATACTTCTTGTGCCTCTAGAGAGCGTAATTCTTATTCGATTTGGCTGAAATTTTGAACTATAGCAAAAGTGTCAAGTATGGCTTAAATCGTTTAACAATCTGATGTATCTCCCATACAAACGGATCTCGCAATTATCCTTCTTGAGACTCTAGAGAGCCAATTCTTATCCTATTTCTTTTAAAAATTCGTCTTTCGCTTGTCATAGCGAAGCTGTGAGTACAATATCAGAGCACGATTCTTAAATTTCATAATGATGGGGTTTCCCTTCGCTGAGGGGGAAGATGATATCCAAATTGGTATAAAATCAATTTGTACATTTTGATATTTATGTATGCAAATTTTTTAACTCATACAGAAACCCATGTTAAATTACCTGAATGGCAAATATCCGCCGAACTTTAGCTCAATTCGATAGAGTGTGCCAACTAACCGCTAGACGTGGGTTTTTTATTACTTAGCGCAAATTGTCACCTTTAAGAATGTTTCGTTCTGTTTTACTCTTTTTGATAGATGTATAGATCTTCTATATGCCCACTTTTCAGGCCGTTTTCAGCCCTTCGTCAGCACAGTCATAAAATTTTATTTTCAAATACATTGGAGATGGAACATCATATCTAAGTTTCTATTGTTTCAGCCATAGGGTTTCCTTCCCCATTTGTGGTCACAAGACATAATTTGCTGATTTCCATACCCCAATCTTGAGCAACAATACCCACTGCTGAATGATTCTTTACTAGAAGCCAGCATACTCGCATGTACTCCTCCAAACAGAAGAAATATTTATTTTTAATTTCGTCTTCTTCCTTCTGAAAAAGGGAACAGAAAAGAAAAGCACAGAGGAAAGCGTTTGAAGAGCTTGTACTTCCAACTTCCATATAATGTTAATACGGCTTTGATTTTTTTACCATGTGCATGCAACAACGGCGACATCAGAATCGACTCTACAGGACTGTCGTACTCCCATGCATACGGTAGACACATACCCACGCGTGGTAGAAAACCACCTTGCCCCTTACGGCTACAACAATAATAGCAGCAACAATAGCATCGTCAGCAGCAGCAAGATTTGAAATTGTCCAAACGAATGTGAACGTTTGCATGTGATGCGAATGTGCACATGAATGGGGGAACTCTTACTCTCTCTCTATCATGGTTGTGGGAGGGAGTGAATGGATATGAATTCCTGTGTATGTTTAGTTGTTCTCAAATGAAAGCATTCATACATAACTCATCTTTGTAATGACGAAGCCGATGTCGAGAACTACTGGCAAGCAGACGACTCCGCTGTTGTTGATGGTGGGCTATACTCGAGTTTGTTCCTAGCAATTTCCTGTTTGCCTCTTTGCCGTAAATGTTGCAGAAAGTTAAGGTTTTTGAAATTTCTGAAGGGCATACTTGAATATGCCGAGTTCCTCCCCGATTCGTTTCACATGTGCACCAAGGATGACGAGAACGATGATGATGATGAACGTATCATCGGCATGAATGAGGTCCCAAAACAGAGCTCTGTTCCCTACCCATGCCCACATCAGTCGCTGCGTCAATGTCCTCCTTTTCAGCTCAGCTACATGTACACTTAACATAGCACGACAAGCCTTGCTGAAGGGTCGCAAAAGAAGAGGAGTCGATTGCGAAGCATCCAACGTTTATACTTGTAAAGAATCCTTTGAATTTGTTGTGGTGCTCGTATAAGCATTGTGAACAGACCCGACATCGTTTGTGTTGGCACTTTTTCGTACCAATTAAAACGAGCCATATATGCCGTACATGGTGCATATGAGGCCATTCAAGTTAAATCGAAGCCCGAAAAATTATACAAAACCATTTAAAACTAGGACGAATAGCTAGGAAGGCTAATACGAATCTTATATACCCTTCACAATGGATCGCATTTGTCAAGTTCTTCTCACTTTACAGGCAAAAACTCAAAGAGAATATTGGGAGCTTATAACAAAACGATCCCAAACCACTCATGATATCTATAAACCGATCTCCCAATTTTACTTCTTGAGCCTGAAGAGAGGGCAATTCTTATTCAATATTGCACGATGATTATTCCTTTGACCTCTATAGCTGCACAATTACAGTAAACCGAATGGATCCATAACATGGTATAGCTCTTACATAAATCATTCTCTCGATTTGACTTCCTGATCAGCTACAAGGAGCAACTCCCATTCTAATATAAAAAACATGATGATTTTAAAACTGTGAGAAAACTTCAAGTGTTATTTATTCACAGTTATCCATTATTGTTGTGCTATTGGATCTATATCAGGATATAGACCGATTAGGGTCAAACTTTATTTGGATGGTGGAATTCATTGTGCCAAATTTCAGCCAAATAGGATAGGAATTATGCCATATAGATGCTCAAGAAGTGAAATCCGGAAATCGGTTTATATGGGAGCTATATGAGGTTTTTTATTACAAACAAAATATATTTATCACGAAGTTCCGTGTAAGGTTTCATTTTCATATATCAAATGTTAACCATATGCGCTGTATTGAATGTAAATACAATAACTTACTAACTTTGTTTATTGCAAACCCTTTAGCAGTTTCGTCTACGGTAAAAGGACCTTCCTTTTGTTGTAAAACCAAAAACTCTTTGATGGCAAAAATATTTTGAAAGCCGCAAACAATTGTTCGTGTACCGCACTAATAAGTATTTTCATGTGTCTCTTCTGCTAGAGTGAAATGGTGAGTATATGAGCGTATAGACCAGCGGTTAGCAAAAAATACTCACTCTATTGCACTCCATAATCCCAAGCAGACCCATAGGCCTGCAAGTAATTGCAATAGAGTGCTTGTCGCTGGTATAGACGCATTATCACATTTTTATACCCTCCACCATAAGATGGGGGGTATACTAATTTCGTCATTCTGATTGTAACTACTCGAAATATTCGTCTGAGACCCCATAAAGTATATATATTCTTGATCGTCGTGAAATTTTATGTCGATCTAGCCATGTCCGTCCGTCTGTCCGTCCGTCCGTCCGTCCGTCCGTCCGTCCGTCCGTCTGTCTGTCGAAAGCACGCTAACTTCCGAAGGAGTAAAGCTAGCCGCTTGAAATTTTGCACAAATACTTCTTATTAGTGTAGGTCGGTTGGTATTGTAAATGGGCCATATCGGTCAATGTTTTGATATAGCTGCCATATAAACCGATCTTGGGTCTTGACTTCTTGAGCCTCTAGAGTGCGCAATTCTTATCCGATTGGAATGAAATTTTGCACGACGTGTTTTGTTATGATATCCAACAACTGTGCCAAGTATGGCTCAATTCGGTTCATAACCTGATATAGCTGCCATATAAACCGATCTTGGGGCTTGACTTCTTGAGCCTCTAGAGTGCGCAATTCTTATCCGATTAGAATGAAATTTTGCACGACGTGTTTTGTTATTATATCCAACAATTGTGCCAAGTATAGTTCAAATCGGTCCATAACCTTATATAGCTGGGTCTTGACTTCTTGAGCTTCTAGAGGGCGCAATTCTTATCCGATTTGCCTGAAATTTTGTACGACGGATTCTCTCATGACCATTAACATACGTGTTTATTATGGTCTGAATTGGTCTATAGGCCGATACAGCTCCCATAGAAATCGATCTCTCTATTTTACTTCTTGAGCCCACAAAGGGCGCAATTCTTATTCGAATTGGCTGACATTTTACACAGGTCTCCAACATATAATTTAATTGTGGTCCAAACCGGACCATATCTTGATATCGCGCTAATAGCAGAGCAAATCATTTCTTATATCCATTTTTTTTGCCTAAGAAGAGATGCCGGGAAAAGACTCAACAAATGCGATCCATGGTGGAGGGTATATAAGATTCGGCCCGGCCGAACTTAGCACGCTTTTACTTGTTTCTTTTTTTTTGTTTTGACTGAGCAAAGAGCAGTCAGTACATTGAGACCATACTTGGCCCAACTGTTGAATGTCATCGAAAACGTAGTTCATAATTTCAGCCTAATCAGATAAGAATTGCGCACTGTAGAGGCTCAGGAGGTATAATAGGAAGATCGGTTTAAAGGGCAGCTATATCAAACCATGGACCGTATAAAAAAGAACAAAAAACAAAATTTTACATGCGTTTTGTCAAAAAAAAAAAAAACGAAGGTTCATCTTTGTCCTCAAATTTCTCGATTTCAATTAGTTTGGTTTAAAATCAACTGAGTTTGAATTTTTATCCTTTTCTTATATGAATGATTAGAGACTGGATTTTATACAAAAAAAAAAAAAAACTGATGAACGTATTGAAGTCAAAAATCATTTATGCGAAATAAATGATTTTTGACCTAAAACAAGTAATTTTAACCTATAAAGATTTTGCATATCCATATACAAATAGGCTAAGTGCCATCCATCACTTAGACAGGAACAGGGGAAGGAAGATGCCTTCGAGTTCCTACCGTTGAACCATCCATGTCGCTTAAAAAAGCCCAACAACTTGCGAATGTTCACATCCGCTGAATCAGGCAAGTTCTCAAAGAAATGAGAACCTAAAGTGGAACTCCTTCTGACTGCCAGTGCGGGACACAAAAATAGTAGATATTGTACAGTATCTTCTTCCTCGTCGCCCAGACAGCTTCGTCAAAAGTCGTTACTGGCAATCTGTCAGCATGTTTTGCGATTAGACAGTGACCTATCATGACGGACACAATGAATGAGTTTAGGCCACATAATTTTCAATTGCTTACAGCCCCCCTTTGTGACCATCTATCATTCGTTGCTCTTCGGGCTGATCGTGAAGACTAAGCTTACATGCCGCTGGAGGCACACTCACAGATTCCAGTTCCACTAGAATATGTTAGGTAGTTCATAGTCTCGCAACCTCGTTCGCTTTACAATTCCCTCTGATATCTCTAAGGCCCGGCATCCAGAACGAATGATTTTAGTTGAACAGCTATCTTGTTGAGTGATCTGCTACCGTCGAGAGTTATTTTTGAACTCGGAAATAAGTTCTCTAAGGATTTAATAGTTGCCTGGCTGTCTGAGAATATATTAATGTCAGTTGTGGTTATGACATTATATCTAAGCCATTCCAACACTTCTTTATTCGCAAGGATATCAGCTTGATACACCCTGTAGTGGTCGGGTAACCTTCTCGATATGATCTGTCCAAGTTTTTCAGAGTACACCCCAAAGCCCTCTTGTTCGCCTGGTTTGGAAGCATCTTTATAGAAGTCTATGTAACTTCCATTACCAGGAATATTGTAGTTCCAATGGGTTATATCAGGAAAAGTGATACAATACTATTTTTCAAAAAAGCCGCTCAGGCAGTGTGTAATCCACACTGCCTGGGATATGGGACACTGTTTCCAGGATAACACAGTGTCCGTAGCCCACACATGACCAATGAGAAAGCTCCCTCTCACAGTAGTGGTCACAGTAATTTGTATCGTCACAATGTCCAGATGCATTAGGTGTTGCATAAAATTCAGTGCACCAGATAGTGTTGTCGAGAGTGCGTCAGTGATGCACAAACAAGCCATCCTTAGGAACCGGCTGAGTATTGAACAGTAGGTTGACTTTTGAAGCGCCTTCCACCAGACCACAACACCATGTAGCATTATAGGTCTGACAACTGCAGTATATACCCAATGCATGATACGCGATTTAAACTCCCAACTTTTGCCAATGGCTCTCTAGCAGGTGTATAGGGCAGGAGTTGTGTTTCTAGCCCTTTCCCTGTCCTACGGTACTGTTCATGCCTAGATACTTCCGCTCCTTTATGAATGACGTCTGTTTTACATTATTGAAAGCACCTTCAATGTCAAGAAATACTACCGTTCCATATTCCTTAACAACGAGAGAACCCTTTATATAGTCGACTAGGTTGTGAAGCGGTGTTGCAGTGGACTTGGCCTTACTATATGCATGTTGTTGTCGAGGAAGGCGATCTCCAGGGATCTTTGCCCTAAGATATGTTTCTATCAACATCTCAAGAGTCTTCAGCATAAAGGATGACAGACTAATAGGACGAAAATCTTTCACCTTCGTGTGATAGGGTTTTCCTGTTTTCGGAATGAAGATGATATTCGTGTCCCTCATACACAGTTTGTAATTCAACCGGTGATACATCATCAAGACATGGCGACTTAAGGTAGTCGAAACTTTTTATCGCCCAAAGGATTTTCGGCTTAGACACAATTTCCCCAATTACCTCCGACGATTGCATAATAGCAACAACCTATCCTAGAGCCACGTTGTATGTTGGAGAGTTTCCCGGGAAATGTATGTCAACGAGTAGTTGTAGTGTTCCTTCTCCGTAACGGGTCTCGAGGAAAGGATCTTCCTTAGCCTAGAGGCCTAGAGCTGCAGAACTGCACCCGGGATTTGTTCTGAGCCTTTCTCAGCTCGTCCTTATATTTTATTAGCTCAACCTTATAGACGTCTCAATCGTGCGGTGCCCTTGTAACTTTCGCTTTGTTGAAGAGTTTTTTGCAGTCCTTCCATAGACCAACCAGATCTGAGATCCACCATGGCGGCCGCTCCTTGGCTTGTCACAAGGACATGCTGACACATGCGAGTCATTCTGGCCCTCTTGACCCAATAGAGCGCGCAATTCTCATCCGATTTGGATGAAATTTTGCATGAGGTGGTTTGTTATGATAATAACAAAATAATAATAAAATAACTGTGCTAAGTATGGCGCAAATCGGATCATAACCTGATATAGCTGTCATGTAAATAGATCTTGGATCTTGACTTCTTAAGCCTTTAGAGGGCGCAATTCTCATCCAATTTGGCAGATTTTGTACAACGGTTTGTCTCATAACTTTTAACATACGCGTCTAATATGGTCTGAATCGATCAATAGCTTGATACTGCTCCCATATAAAACTATCTACCGATTTTGCTTCTTAAGCCCCTACAAGGCGCAATTCTTATCCGAATGAACTGAAATATTACACAATGAATGCTACAATGTTCAGCATTCATTTGTGGTCCGAATCGGACTACAACTTCATATAGCTCCAACAGCATAACAGTTCCTAATCAATATTCTTTGTTTGCTATATACCGCGCATAGAACTCAACAAATGCGATCCATGGTGAAGGGTACAGAATATTCGGCCGGCCGAACTTAGCACGCTCTTACTTGTTAGCTCATCGATAGACAAGACCAAACGACGTGCTGCTGGGCAAAACTTTTTTGTTCAAAAGTTTTGCATGGTTTAATAGTAAGAACTATCGCCACCGCACCAAACATATGGACTGGCAAATAAGTCATTAACCCCAGAAAATTGTTTAATATGGCAAACTTGATTTAATTTAAACAAGTAAAAGCGTGCTAAGTTCGGCCGGGCCGAATCTTATATACCCTCCACCATGGATCGCATTTGTCGAGTTCTTTTCCCGGCATCTCTTCTTAGGCAAAACGGGATATAAGAAAAGAGTTGCTCTGCTATCAAAACGATATCATGATATGGTCCGGTTCGGACCACAATTAAATTATATGTTGGAGACTTGTGTAAAATTTCAGCCAATTCGTATACGAATTGCGCCCATTGGGGCTCACGAAGTAAAATAGAGAGAACGATTTATATGGGATCTGCATCGGGCTATAGACCGATTCAGACCAAAATAAACACGTTTGTTGATGGTCATGAGAGGATCCGTCGTACAAAATTTCAGGCATATCGGATAATAATTGCGACCTCTAGGGGTCAAGAAGTCAAGATCCCAGATCGGTTTATATGCCAGCTATATCAGGTTATGAACCGATTTGAACCTTATTTGACACAGTTGTTGAAAGTAAAAATAAAATACGTCATGCAAAATTTCAGCCAAATCGGATAGGAATTGCGCCCTCTAGAAGCTCAAGAAGTCAAATCCCAAGATCGGTTTATATGGGAGCTATATCAGGTTATGGACCGATTTCAACCATACTTGGCACAGTTGTTGGATATCATAACAAAACACGTCGTGCAAAATTTTATTCTGATCGGATAAGAATTGCGCACGCTAGAGGCTCAAGAAGTCAAGACCCAAGATCGGTTTATATGACAGCTATATCAGGTTATGGACCGATTTGAACTATACTTAGGACAGTTGTTGGATATCATAGCAAAACACGTCGTGCAAAATTTCATTCCAATCGGATAAGAATTGCGCACTCTAGAGGCTCAAGAAGTCAAGACCCAAGATCGGTTTATATGGCAGCTATATCAAAACATGGACCGATATGGCCCATTTACAATACCAATCGACCTACACTAATAAGAAGTATTTGTGCAAAATTTCAAGCGGCTAGTTTTACTCCTTCGGAAGTTAGCGTGCTTTCGACAGACAGACGGACGGTTGGACGGACATGGCTAGATCGACATAAAATGTCGCGACGATCAAGAATATATATACTTTATGGGGTCTCAGACGAATATTTCGAGTAGTTACAAACAGAATGACGAAATTAGTATACCCCCCATCTTATGGTGGAGGGTATAAAAAAGTCTGAATGATGTCTATTTAATAGGTAGTCATATAGTCATTTATAGACAACTACCACATGGGGATCAATGTTATAGGTGTTAAGCCACGCCAAGCGAGTAGCAATAACATTTAAATTAGCGCCATTTACTGACTGTTTTTAATTGGATTTAGTTAATCCAACAGCCAGTAGATGACGCTAATTTAGAGAAGCCAACATGAACAGAAAAAGGACAAAGTAGTCAAAATTGATCATACAGCATTTATCTTTGTTATGACAACCTATCGGCCCTTTGAATAAGGAAAAATAATATATAGGAATTTCGTTGCGGTTGTTTGCGGTATTTTTGTTTAACTTTTCCACCCTCCCCCTTACCATAATTTTCAAAAACACCAGATCTAAGAAATGGGTAAGGCGATTTAAGCAGGAGGGACCAATCACTACAATATCGGAATCAAACTAAAGGTAATTGAGAGTAGAAAACGAATCTGAAATATAATTATGTTTCGTGGGTCACTCCACCCCCAAAAATCCCCTCAAATCGGACATATTTACCGACCATGGCAATATGGATCTTCAATGAAAGGTCTTTGGGAATAGAGTACGAAATTGGCTTTTATCTTTGGGACCAAGTATCTGTGGTCCACCACACCCCCAAACAGGACTTTTACTTACTTGGTATTTGAGGTGTTTGAGAGTAGAAAAATCCGCAGAAAAATTTGTTTAAAAATCCAACATTGTACGAGATAATTAAGAACTGAGTTAAACTGATAAATAAACAAAGTAACGAGATGAATCAATGCATAAGATGAGACCTTAAGCAAGGAGAAAGATTGATTCGGATTTCAGTGAGTGTACATTAGGGAGACATTTTAAGAGCTATAAGGCAGTTAAAAAAAAAAACGCATAAAACTCATAAAATCTTTATTTGATTCGACAGTACGGTCCATATAATTTAATGTTTGAAGATTATTCATGCAAATGTTGACCGTGACTGCGCATCAATTGGTCCATCCGCTTAGTCCAATTTTAGCATACTCTTTCCAACATTTCGGCCGATATCTCACGAATAAAAATGCTTCAATGTTGTTTTCCAGCGAGTCAATTGAAGCGGGATTGTCTGTATAGACATGGGCTTTAACATAGTCCCACAAAAAAAAGTCTAAAGGCGTTAAATCGCACGATCAAGGCGGGCAATTGACCGGTCCCGAGCGTAAAATCATTCACCGAGCTCACCTCTCAATAAGTCCATTGTTACGCGTGCCTTGTGGAATGTGGCACCGTCTTGTTGGAACGACATGTCATGCAAGCCAGGATCTTCCATTCTGGGCCAATAAAAGTTGGATATCATCTCACGGTAGCGCTCACCATTTACAGTTACCTTACTATTCTAATAATTTTTGAAGAAGTACGGTCCAATGATGTGACTTTTTCTGGATGCATTGGTAGCTCTTGCAACGCTTCTGGCTGATCTTCACTCCAAAATCTACAATTCAGCTTATGTATCTACACATGGAGCCAAAAATGAGCTTCGTCGTAAAATGGAAGAAGCGGGCGGTGAACTTTCTTAACAGAGCACGCATTTTCGATAGTAAAATTCAATAATTTGCAAGCGTTATTCGTTTGTAAGACGATTTATTGTTAAATTTTAGGTCAAACTAAAGATGTTTGACAGAAACACGTAACGTGCGTGAGCTGTTTAAACCAGAGTTGCCAAAAAGTTAATAGATAAAAAATCACCCTTTACAATGCGTGCATTCGGGTACATTTTGCTTCAGATAAAGAACTATTTTTTTGTCGTCTGTTTTCGTAGTACGAATTTCGTACGAAGGCAACGTGGTTGGTTTGGAAAAAGCATGGGTAAATACACACACACGCCAAAATTTTTTTTATATGAGGAAACAAACAATTTGTGTGATCAGTTCATATTTTGAAAATGGCAGCGAGACGCTTTCATATACAGCGAGTAATGTCTTAAACCTCACAGTAGCGGTTATGAATTCTAGATAAAATGGTGGTGTTTTTTTTTTCAAGATTATCTACCCAACAGAAGCTTGTTCGTTTTACTCTATCTTCAGTGTCTTGCTCTTCAGAAGTTTTTATACCCTCCACCATAAGATGGGGGGTATACTAATTTCGTCATTCTGATTGTAACTACCCGAAATATTCGTCTGAGACCCCATAAAGTATATATATTCTTGATCGTCGTGAAATTTTATGTCGATCTAGCCATGTCCGTCCGTCTGTCCGTCCGTCCGTCCGTCCGTCCGTCCGTCCGTCCGTCCGTCCGTCCGTCCGTCTGTCTGTCGAAAGCACGCTAACTTCCGAAGGAGTAAAGCTAGCCGCTTGAAATTTTGCACAAATACTTCTTATTAGTGTAGGTCGGTTGGTATTGTAAATGGGCCATATCGGTCAATGTTTTGATATAGCTGCCATATAAACCGATCTTGGGTCTTGACTTCTTGAGCCTCTAGAGTGCGCAATTCTTATCCGATTGGAATGAAATTTTGCACGACGTGTTTTGTTATGACATCCAACAATTGTGCCAAGTATGGCTCAAATCGGTTCATAACCTGATATAGCTGCCATATAAACCGATCTTGGGTCTTGACTTCTTGAGCCTCTAGAGTGCGCAATTCTTATCCGATTGGAATGAAATTTTGCACGACGTGTTTTGTTATGATATCCAACAACTGTGCCAAGTATGGTTCAAATCGGTTTATAACCTGATATAGCTGCCATATAAACCGATCTTGGGTCTTGACTTCTTGAGCTTCTAGAGTGCGCAATTCTTATCTGATTGGAATGAAATTTTGCACGACGTGTTTTGTTATGATATCCAACAACTGTGCCAAGTATGGCTCAATTCGGTTCATAACCTGATATAGCTGCCATATAAACCGATCTTGGGGCTTGACTTCTTGAGCCTCTAGAGTGCGCAATTCTTATCCGATTGGAATGAAATTTTGCACGACGTGTTTTGTTATTATATCCAACAATTGTGCCAAGTATAGTTCAAATCGGTCCATAACCTTATATAGCTGGGTCTTGACTTCTTGAGCTTCTAGAGGGCGCAATTCTTATCCGATTTGCCTGAAATTTTGTACGACGGATTCTCTCATGACCATTAACATACGTGTTTATTATGGTCTGAATTGGTCTATAGGCCGATACAGCTCCCATAGAAATCGATCTCTCTATTTTACTTCTTGAGCCCACAAAGGGCGCAATTCTTATTCGAATTGGCTGACATTTTACACAGGTCTCCAACATATAATTTAATTGTGGTCCAAACCGGACCATATCTTGATATCGCGCTAATAGCAGAGCAAATCATTTCTTATATCCATTTTTTTTGCCTAAGAAGAGATGCCGGGAAAAGACTCAACAAATGCGATCCATGGTGGAGGGTATATAAGATTCGGCCCGGCCGAACTTAGCACGCTTTTACTTGTTAAATACAACGTCATGTGGGTTCAGTGTTCACGAGTTCAACAAAAACAGTCACCAATGAATGGTTTTGTGCAGGACTTTGATGTGCGTGCCTCCAATGCTCGCAAAAGTTTGCCATCCCAGTACACAATTACAAAGTATGGCACCTTATTTTGGAAAACTTCTTTTATGGACCTTGCTCCTTCACTTCGCATGTGCATTCGAGTTTTCTGAATGTTTAATTTGGGGCTCCTCGACTGTTGCTTCAATAATTAAAACTGCATTTCTCCTTCTTATCTGGCACCTATCTAATACTCATACCAATTTTGGTATTTCTCTACACCGGAATGTTATATACATTCGAATGTGTTCTTTGAGTTGTAATTGGAAATCAGTGATCTGAGACTCAAAAGATAGAGTCTATTGCTGTTCCTCCTTCAAGAGTCTAAGTTGGTCATGTTCATGTTTGGCCAATTTAATGTCCACGCCAGATGAGTGGCAAGGTCTCCATCAATCTTTATAACGTTCAAGGCGTCGGCGTATGCAATATCAAACAAATTTCTTAAATTTTTAACAAATTCTTGACAATGCAATTCGTTCACGTTTTTTTCTGTTTGCATTTTATACCATCTACAAAAGGGTGGGATGTGGGTGTACTACTTTCGTCATTCCGTTTGTAACACCTCGATATATTCGCCTTAAGACCCCATAAACAATATAGATTCTTGATCGTTCTTCCGTCCGCCTGTCTGTCGAAAGCACGCTAACTTTCGAAGAAATAAAGCTAACCGCTTGAAATTTTGTACAAATACTTCTTATTAGTGTAGGTCGGTTGGGATTGTAAAACGGTCCCCATTTTTATATAGCTGCCATATAAACCGATCTTGGATCTTAACTACTTGAACCACTAGAGGGCGCAAATCTTATCCGATTTCGTTGAAATGCGTGAGGTGTTTTGATATGACTTCCAAAAACTGTGTTATGTATGGTTCAAATCGGTTCATAACCTGATATAGCTGCCATATAAACCGACCTCGGATCTCAACTTCCTGGACTATCTAGAGTACGCATTTATTATCCTATTTGGCTAAAATTTAGCTTCAAGTGTTCTTCTTTTTGTCTCGCAACAACTATGCCAAGTATATTGGTTCATAACCTAATATAGCTCCCATTTAAACTGATCTCCCGATTATATTTCTTAAGCCTCTAGTTACCTCATATGTGGTAACTTAGTGTGTTCAGGGGACCTCCCCTAGATGGGATTGAGCTGTCACTCTCACCACCGATAGGGGTATGGACAAGTCTTTGCAATGTCAGGGCTTTGAAGTCGAGCTGGACACATGGAGGAAGATTTATAGACGGTTCAGCATTTATTGTGGCACACCTTTTGTCCTCCCCTAGTGATTAGGGTTGTTGGACGCAAGCCATAATATATCCTAAGTTCAAGAACCATAGCAGCAGCAAACACAGAAACCGTATTGTACAGTTTTTATTTTGTCGTTTATATTTCTGTTAATTTTTGTAAGGGGAATTCAAAAATGTTTTGACACATCAAGTTCAATAACCTGACAAATAGGCTTTGGATTGCACTTTCATTTAAATTTGAATTCCTTACGTGACTATATTGTCTGTTTGTCTCCTCTACTTTGGAATATAGTCTTTATGATACAAATACCCGATTAACAACGCTCGATAACTCTGTCTATTAGCTGCACTTTTCCCAATGCATGTGTGTAATGACAGGTTTTTTGTCTACAACAATTACACTACTTCCATGGTAGCACATGATTTAGTGAATCTGTTGGAAGGTGTATTGATGGTTTCGAACGCTGGACACCGGCAACGGTTCTCGCTGTTGATCCGTGGTTCTTTTCAGCTAGAGATAAAAGTTACCTACAGTGATACCTGTCTCCTTGGGATGAGAGAATGTTCCATTTACTGAGGGAGCAAAATACCTGCATGTTTTGCTGGACAGGAAATTGAACTTCATGTCCAACATTTTGTATCATGCACTCGGTATATACTGCAGTTGTCAGACCTATAATGCTATATGTTGTAGCAGTCTGGTGGATGGCGCTTCAAAAGTCAACCTACGGTTCAATACTCAGCCGGATATAAAGAATGGCTTGTTTGTGCATAATACCCGCACTGAGCACGGTACCATCTGATGCACTGAATTTATACTCCAAGACCGTTCTTGAACTTGATGTCCTGGTTGTTACACCCAGAAAAATTAGTCTGTTGATATCGGTAAACACTGTCTGCTGATATTAAATTGAATTTAAAAAAAGTTTTACTTAATATGCTAGTAAAATTGAAAGATAAGATGATTGTAAAAAATTTCGAAACATTTCTGGGATTTTTTTTTTCATTTTTTAAAATTTGAAAACAGCAGAAAATGTTTGCTGTTTAGCAAAAAAAAAAAAAAAACACTCGACTTCCTCGCGTTAACACCACACCACCTCACGCATTCCGTGATCGCGTCAGGTAGTAGAAAACATATCTCAGTCCCAGGGTTCTCAATGTAGACCCACAGACCCACTCTGTCCTCAATCTTTGAAGCATCTACATGGATAAATTATATATAGATAAATAATTTGTACTTCGCACATAGACTGGTTGGTGGCGCTTGTGAATATAGGTAAATGAAAATTATCTAAGAACATGCCACAAGCAGATTTCTGATGGCAATGGCATGCAGTTTGTGTCGTTTGCATTTTCTAGATATGCATGATTTCCTTTCCGGTGAAGTAAACTACGGCGTAAAGCACGTAGGTAGGGGTTTGGCTGTATTAGCTTCCAATATGTGTATCTTTCTTTCTTTTATTCCTTTTCTTTGCTGTAAATTTGATTTTTTAAATTTTTTCGTCAGAGCTGCTTGCCTTAAAGAAAAAAAAATAATTACAGACCCCTATAAGCTTGACATTTGCTCTCAAATTTTGTGAGCACAAACATTTCTCTGTTATTTTAATCCTCTTTGCATCTGTTTAGCATGAACTTTGAGATGGCAATGCCAGAGTACCGCCAATCCAAGATTTTGCAGCTGGCAGCAGTGCCTCACACTCGACCTCAAGTTTCCGATCGCAAACCTCTTCCATTCCTATCAGTCTTCCTATCGTCGCCTCGACTATACCGCGATGGTGTGACCTGCTTCTATCCCCTATCCATTCTCCGATCGGCTTAAGTTTCAAAGCCGCAGGCGCTGCCTATCCTATGCCAAGACAACATGTTCTCTGAACCTGTTGTATTACGTTACGTCCTTACGTTGCACCAGCTAAATCTACAAAAACAACCAAGTGATACAAGCTATATCTTCAAACGCACGTTTTGATTCTAGTAACGTAAAATATTCTCGTATTTTCCCCCTTTTTGCGATATTGTTTATTGCACACACTATTGTTACAAAAAATTTTTAACACAAGGGCGCTGCGTCATCGTTTTTATAAACAATACACAGCACACATGCGTCATAAGCACCAATTAGGTATGAAGCACGAATGCGGAATTTTCCTGTTTTAAATACCTTTGCACTGATTTGGCTGCAATTGTGTATAAGATATTGTGTTTTGACTTCCAACAATTATGCTAAATGTGGTCCAAGTCCATTCATAAGCCAATCTTCAGATGTGACTTCTTGAGCATCTAGAAGGCGCAATTACCACCCCAATTGGGTGACATTTTGAACGAGCGGTCGTGCCAAGTATGGTCCAAATTGGTTAATAACCTGATATAGAGGGAGATTTTTTAAGAGCCATAGCAAAGTTTTTCTAAAAAATAATCACATAAAATTCAGAAAAATGCACGAAATCTTTATTTGGATCGATAGTACGGTCCGTATATTTTAATGTTTGAAGATTATTTCATGCAAATGAAATCCATCCGCTTAGTTCAATTTTGGCATACGATTCGGATCATCTTTGCAGAAGCACGGTCCAATGATGCCACCTTTCCATAAACCGCACCAAACTGTAGCTCTTGCAATGCTTCTGGGTGTTCTTCACTCCAAACGTACCCATTGTGCCGAAAATGAGCTTCGTCGCTGAATGTAAGAAGGCGCGATGAACTTTCTTAACAGAGCACGCATTTTGATAATAAAATTCAATAATTTTCATTTGATGTTCGTTTGTAAAACGATTCATGGTTAAATTATAGACCAAACTGAAGATGTTTGGCAGTGGAACAAAACACTAAGCGTGCGTAAGCTTTTTAAACCAGTGTTGCCGAAATGATAATAGCTAAAAAATCACCCTTTATTTAAAAAAGTCATTTAAAGAACGAGTCAAATGTGATTTGTGGTAAAGGGTACATTAGATTCGTCCAGGACGAACTATGTATTTTTCTTGACAGGCATTTACGTTTCTGAACTTGGTGATGATAAAAATTTAGATTATAGGATTGACCTGTTTGATCTTAATGCACTTTTACTTGCTATAGTTGGTGAAAAGTTATCTTGTTATTGAACTTAAAACTTATATGAAAATGCACTCTGTGATATGAGTACATGAAGTATCCGTTATGTATTAATGGAATGTACATGGGAAAATGTATATGACGGTGGGTGAATAAAAGCAAAATGGGTAATACATTTTTTTAGTCACTTGTTTTTCTCATACATCGTATTCTGATGTGCCTAATGACTCTGTTCAAAGTTAAGATTAAAGCTTTTTTTCTTACCTAGAGACGGGTTTACTTACTTACCTTAAATTGACTATGACCACTGAGTTTGCCTTCAAAAGACTTCTATGCTGGAGCTTCTTCATCCATTCTGACAACATGACCTAGCCGCAACAGCTGTTGTATTTTGATACTTGTGCTATGCTATCGTCGTCATACGAAGGATCTTCCTCTTAAACACTCCAATCACTGACTCGCTTGCTTTCACAAGTACCCATGGCTCGGAACCATATAGCAAAACGGGTAGTATCAATGTCTTGTACAGTGTAATTTTTGTCGATCGGGAGGTGGCCTTGTTTCTAAACTGCTGACTTAATCCAAAGTAGCATCTGTTTGCCAGTATTATTCTTCGCTTTATTCCAAAACCGGTGTCATTCGTTTCGGTTACGGTGGTGCCGAGCCAGATACAGTTACTGACTATCTCAAAGTTGTGGTTCCAAACTTTCTCCATTTTCTTTATCTGCTCGGTTGTACAAGTGGTTTCGGAAGTTGAAACCATCCATTTCGTCTTATCTCCATTTACTGCCAGACCCATTTTCACTGAATCTCTTTCTCATTCTTTCAAAGGCTGCAGTTACTACTTCCGATTACCGACCTATGATATCGATGTCGTCGGCATAGGCGAGTAGCAAGTGTTCTCTTGTGATTAGTGTACCATACCCAGAGATGGCCTGTCAGAAACTGTGACGTATATGACATACATTTCCGTCGAATAATACATGCGTCGAAAACGTCGTTAACACAGCCAAAAAACTAGGTTTCAGACAGAAAAAAATTTTATGTAAACATATTGCCCCAAGGGACTTTTTCCTTCTAGAGACGAACGTTAGTGAAATATCGATTTAGATTTAGATATAGCTCTCATATCTTAGCATCGCCCGATTTTTACCTTATTTTATTGGGCCTTTGCACGTTCATTTATTAACCGATCTTTTCAAAATTTTACACAATGTTTTTTTTTTTTGTCGATGGGTCCATCTATGAATGTGAAATCTGGTTCAAACCGAAACAGATTTGGATACAGCTCCCATATCCATACTTGCATAGCCGGTTTAAACCTATAAGGCCGTAGTTGAGACAATTTTCTTCCTATTTGGACAAAATTTAATATGTTATTGATTTTTTTACTCTCTACCATAGGATGGGGCTAAACTAATTTCGTCATTCTGTTTGTAACTCCTTGATATATTCGTCAAAAACCCAATAAAGTGTATATATTCTTGATCGACATGATATTTAAGTCGCCGTCCGTCCATCTGTCTGTCGAAAGCACGCTAACTTTTGAAGGAGTGAAGCTAGCCGCTTGAAAATTTGCACAAATATTGTACTTCTTATTAGTGTAGATCGGATTGTCCTTGATTTTTTGATTTTTATTAAGTACGATAACATATTAGGGTGCTTTTAGATCTCATTTTATTTCAACGAACTTAAAAATAATTCAGGTTTAAAATAGAATTATAAGTACATTCTCGCGCAAAAAAAAAAAGTTTTTAAAGCTTTTACGTTTTAATTATTGCATTAAATCATAAAATTTGTTTAATAACAACAAATAAAAAGGCGTTAAGTTAGGCCGGGCCGAACTTTGGAAACCCACCACTTCTGGTATTTATGTAAACCACCTTTCATCAAAACCCGGTGAAAATTGCATTTATTTATGTCCCATAGCAGTTATATCGAAATATGATTCGACTTGGACCAAATACTAATAAGTACAAGTTATTGTTCAATTGTGTCAAACAAAATATTGGTCCATTTTAGTAGCTATATCTAAAAATAAACCGATCTGAACCATATACAACATGGATGTCGAAAAGCCTAACATAAGTCAATGTGTCAAATTTCAATTAAATCGGATTATAAATGCGCCTTTTTTGGGGCCAAGACTTTAAATCGAGATATCGGTCTATATGGCAGCTATATCCAAATCTTGATCAAATTGCAGAAATATGTGGAGGGGCTTAACTTAACTCTCTGTCCCAAATTTCGGCAACATCCGACAATAAATGCGCTTTTTATGGGTCCAAAAAAAATAAATCTAGAGATCGGTCTATAGGGCAGCTATATCCAAATCTGGACCGATCTGAGTGAAATGGAAGAAGGATGTCGAAGGGCCTAACGCAACTCACTGTCCCAAATTGCGGCGACATCGGACAATAAATACGCTTTTTATGGCCCCAAAACCTAAAACCGAGAGATAGATCTATATGGCAGCTATATCCAAATCTGGACCGATCTGGGTCAAATTGACGAATGATTTGGAAGGGCATAAGACAACTCACTGTCCCAAATTTCAGCAAAATCGGGTAATAAATGTTGCTTTTATGGGCCTAAGACCCTAAATCATAGGATCGGTATAGCCCATCTTGGAACTTAACCTGCTTATGGTCAAAAAATGAATCTGTGCAAAGTTTCAGCTCAATATCTCTACTTTTGAAGACTATAGCGTGACAGACGGACGGACATGTCTAGATCGTCTTAGATTTTTACGCTGATCAAGAATATATATACTTTATAGGGTCGGAAATGGATATTTCGATGTGTTGCAAACGGAATAACCAATGGGTTGCCTAAAAAGTAATTGCGCATTTTTCATATAGTCGGCGTTGACAAATTTTTTCAAGGGCTTGTGACTCTGTAATTGCATTCTTTCTTCTGTCAGTTATCAGCTGTTACTTTTAGCTTGCTTTAGAAAAAAGTGCGCGAAATTTTGTTTACATTTGTTTGTTGGGCGTCAATTTTAATATGGAGCCCACAAAGGAGCATTTTCGTCATATTTTACTTTATTATTTCCGTAAAGGAAAAAACGTGGAGCAGGTTCCTAAAAAGTTACGAGATGTGTATGGTGATAAAGCCTTAAAAGGAAGACTGTCAAAATAGGTTTCGCAAATTCCGTTCTGGAGATTTTTCACTTAAAGATGACCCACGTTCAGGTCGGCCAAATGAAGTTGATGATGACCAAATCAAAGCACTAATCGAATTGGATCGTCATGTAACTGAGCGTGAGATAGGAGAGAAGTTAAATATGCCAAAATCATTATCACATAAAAAGTCTTGGACTGGTGAAAAAGCTTGATATTTGGGGACCACATGTATTGAAAGAAATTTATTTAACGAACCGAATCAACGCTTGTGATATGCACCTTAAACGCAATGAATTCGATCCGTTTTTAAAACGAATCATAACTGAAGATGAAAAATGGATTGTTTACAACAACGTTAGTCGAAAACGATCATGGTCCAAGCATGGTGAACCAGCTCAAACCACTTCAAAGGCTGATATCCACCAAAAGAAGGTTATGCTGTCTGTTTGGTGGGATTGGAAGGGTGTGGTATATTTTGAGCTGCTTCCAAGGAAGCAAACGATTAATTCGGATGTTTACTGTCAACAATTGGACAAATTGAATACAGCCATCAAGGAGAAGCGACCAGAATTGGTCAATCGTAAAGGTGTCATATTCCACCAGGACAAGGCTAGACCGCACACATCTTTGGTCACTCGCCAAAAACTGAGTGAGCTTGGCTGGGAACTTTTGATGCATCCATCATATAGCCCTGACCTTGCACCATCAGACTACCATTTATTTCGATCTTTGCAGAACTCCTTAAATGGTAAAACTTTCGGCAATGATGAGGCTATAAAATCGCATTATGTTTAGTTTTTTACAGATAAAGGCCAGAAGTTCTATGAGCGTGGAATACTAAATTTGCCAGAAAGATGGCAAAAAGTTATCGAACAAAATGGCAATTATATATATGATTAAAGTTCATTCTTAGTTTTATTAAAAATGCATTTACTTTCTTTTAAAAAAATCGAAAAATCCCCTATACTTTTTATACCCTCCACCATAGGGTGGGGGTGTACTAATTTCGTCATTTTGTTTGTAACACCTCGAAATATGCGTCTGAGACCCCATAAAGTATATATATTCTTGATCGTCATGTCATTTTAAACCGATCTAGCCATTTCCGTCCGTCTATCTGTCGAAAGCACGAAGGAATAAGGCTAGCCGCTTGAAATTTTGCACAAATACTTTTTATTAGTGTAGGTCGGTTGGGATTGTATATTGGTTAAATTGGTCCATGTTTTGATATAGCTGCCATATAAACCGATCTTGGATTTTGACTTCTTGAGCCTCTAAAGGGCGCAATTCTCGTCCGATTTGACTGAAATTTTGCACGTGGTGTTTTGGTATCACTTCCAACAACCGTGTTAAGTATGATTTAAATCGGTTCATAATCTGGTATAGCTGCCATATAAACCGATCTTGGATCTTGACATCTTGAGCTGCTGGAGGGCGCAATTCTCATCCAATTTGGCTGAAATTTCGCATGAGGTGTTTTGTTATGACTTTCAATAACTGTGCTAAGTAGGGCGCAAATCAGTAAATAGCCTAATACAGCTGCCATATAAACCGATCTGGGATCTTGACGTCTTGCGCCTCTAGAGGGCGCAATTCTCATCCGATTTGGCAGACATTTTGTACAACGGCTTCCCTCATGACCATAAACGTACATGTTGATACAGCTCCCATATAAACCTATCTCCCGATTTTGCTTCTTGAGCCCCTACAGGCTCTTCTTATCCGAAAGAACTGAAATTTTACACAATGACTTCTACAATGTTCAGCATTCATTTATGGTCCGAATCGGACTATAACTTGATATAGCTCCAATAACATAACAGTTCCTATTCAATATTCTTTGTTTGCCTAAAAAGAGATACAGCACATAGAACACGACAAATGCGATCCATGGTGGAGGGTATATAAGATTCGGCCCGGCCGAACTTATCACGCTCTTACTTGTTGTATTCTAAAAGCGACTGCAACCCATCTTCGTCAAGATTTTCCAACAAAAAGTCTTCCACCATCTCATTTTGTTCTGCATTCAATTTACTATCCTTATAAGGCGGGTGAAATATATCAGCTGTGGGGCTGTATTTATTAAAAACATTGCTAGTTTTGCATCTTTCTATGTCAACATCATATAATTTTGGACTTGCTGAAGCAAGTAGATTCATCCTTTCTTCTGTTGCATACGCAATAGAGTTTACAGACTTCTGACAATTTTTTATAAGTATAGCTACAGAATTATCGAAAGTGGCTTTGTAGTCAACAAAGAGATGGTAGGTCTAGGGTCGGCTCCTGCTGCCTTGTTGTTCTTCAGTCGAATCACAGCTACTTGGACCTCGTTCAGATTGTTTCTGCGATATCCTCTTCGCCGCCAGCGTCGAACACTAGCAGTTGAGTAAAATGTTATTTCCATATCCTCAGCATGCTATCTGGGTCAGTTACCAGATTTCCTTCTTTGTCTCTGCAGTAGAATGTGTCTGCACCAAGCCATCGGTTTGATGTTTAATTCTTTGGTACAATTTCCGGACTTCATACTAACTCATGTACTTCTCAATTCGCTCGCACTTACGTCTTTCCATTTCCTTTTTCTTTCTGCGGAATAGACGTTTCTATCTCTCCTTTTCTTCCGATAAATCTCCTTCATCTGACGCGTCGCTCCTGATTGCAGGGTTGCTCTCTATATCGACCATAGGTTTGATGTTTAATTCTTTGGTACAATTTCCGGACTTCATACTAACTCATGTACTTCTCAATTCGCTCGCACTTACGTCTTTCCATTTCCTTTTTCTTTCTGCGGAATAGACGTTTCTATCTCTCCTTTTCTTCCGATACATCTCCTTCATCTGACGCGTCGCTCCTGATTGCAGGGTTGCTCTCTATATCGACCATAGGTTTCTTGGGGGAGGCTTTCGGTACCCAAGTACGGATTTCGAGGCATTTTCCATGGAGTAGGTAATGGTTTGCCACTGCGCCAGTTGGGTCAGTCGAGTGGAGTATGCCGTTGCCATCTGTTGTGTTTGCAGCTTTTCAATGTCCAGCTTCCGAGCTGTGTGAGATCGTAATTTTCTAGCAACAAGGTAATGATCAGAATCTATATTCGCTCCTTGGATCGGTCATACATGTAGCACGCTGGATGAGTGCTTTCCATCTATCACAACATGATCAATTTGGTTCCTCGTGTTTTGATCGGGTGACAGCCATGTGGCCTTGTGTATATTTTTATGTTGAAATCTGGTGCTACTAACGACCATGTTTTTGCCGCGGAGAAATCTATCAACCTCAACATGGCATATACATCTTCTTTAGAGGAACTTAGACCAATGTTTCGAGATGTTAGAAACTGAAGGACACACTTAAAAAATATCCCATCCTATGACAGGGCCAAGAGAAATATTAGGCAAAACAAAAAAGTTTGTACCATTTTGTGACCCAACTCCAGCCTTCCATCACTGATACGGCAAAAATGATTATTTTCTTCATTGCACTCATTTCAAAGAAAGTCTATGCATGTTGTAGGTACGTGTGCTTGTGTATGTAAGTGTTTGCACTTGTTGAAAGTTGGTTGCAAATGTGTGTATATTTTTATCATTCGCTTGGCAACCTCATTAAGATTGTCGGATGGGGTGGGCGAACAATCTGGGGTTTGCATCTACAATCAACGCATTTAATGTTAATTTTTAAATTTCGAGATGGCTTGATACGAGTGCCTCAAGTATCCCGCACGTGAGCCATGATGTTTGTTTTGCTGTTTACACCACCATGAGAAGACAAGTAATCCCAATATTAAAGCATCGCTCATGTGCATTTGTTTGTTTTCGTTTCCATTTGCAGATGCCTCCAATTACTTTGACACCCAGGGACCGAACTTCTCACACGAACCACCAAGTCGCATCGAGTTTACCAACACTGCGGGCAACATTGCAGATTGTATAGCACACGGCAATCCTCCACCAAATGTAGAGTGGTTAGACAAGGAGAACAATCCTATCACATCCATCTCAAAGGTAAGACAATTCCCACAATTATCATTAACGAAACTATAAGCATCACAACCTGACACATTATCAGCACACATCCCATTCGGGGGTAGCCATTACCACGAAAGTAATTTTGTGGTTTGAAATTCGAACGAAGCCATGTGAGATATATGCACAAGTGATGGCACATAGCTATTTCAAAGATCCTGTTTCCGTCAATGTATTTTATATATTGTCAGCTCTTGGCTAGAATAACGGAGTGCATACGTCAAATGAAAACCTAGAAGTTACAGCAGATAAAACTTGTTTGCAGAAAATTGTTTAGGTTAACGAAGTCAAATTGCAAAACATTTGAACCTCTATCACCCGGGATGGTTGGGACCGAAAGCATTCTTTATAATCAATTTTTGCAATCCAAAATTTTATTTATATTATGTATCGCCGTGTATAGCCCTCATTGGCACATTGGTTTATTTATTTAGTTTTGGATATACATAGGTTTCATAAATGTATATGGTTCTCCAATAAGAGGTGTTATTTTGGTATTCAATGAAAAATTTCAGTTTATAACTTAGTGCATTTGTATGTTACACCCAGAAGGAAGAGAGGTATACCGATCAACTCAGAATCCCTTTGTGATTCCATTTAGCTCTACCAGTCTGTCTGTCCGTGTTAATTTGTGTACAATGTCCAGGTAGCAATGTTTAAACAATCGCCTTCAAAATTGGCACATACATCTTTTTGGCGTAGAAACGAAGTCTATTGAAATTGAAGAAATCGGTGCGGATTTTGATATAGCTCCTGCACAAATAAAAATAAATTTGATATTAATTTTCCTGCAACAATTTATTTTGAATCTCAGCGACCGAATGAAAAAAATTTTTGTTGAAAGGCACAATTTGCAAGTCAACATATTTGTTATATATTTCCATAAGCAAGACCAAATACCATTTAACCAGCCACCACATGTACTTTGCTGCACAGCTTCGGTGTGGTGTTGTTTTGTACAGACGGACCTCGATTATCCGGGACCTCCATTATCTGGGATAGGAAAGAAATTTTGTATTTCTTTCATTGCTTCAATTTTCCATGATTAGCTCCATTATCCGGGAGTATAAAATCGAAGCTGAGAATTCCCTCGTTCTTTCTTTTTGTGTGCAGAAAGTTACTTTGATTGTGGGCTTCAAAACCAAAATGGTAAACGAAAAGTCTAAAATATTCCACTCAAAGTTGAAAATAAGTTCGAAATGAGAATATTCTAAAGGCTGGTTGCAAAAGTTTAAAACGCAAAATGAAATTCACAAGCATAAGACTGAAATAGACAAAGCCTCAGTTGACTTTAATGGAGATTAAGCTGTCCTATTTTGGACGTGTTTTCAATATTTATAGCAGTTTGGAATGATGGAGCAGTCATGCATGGGCGTAGGGTGCAAATGGCTAACGCTGTTCGTATTTTCAAAAGCAAGACATTAGTTATTGCAATAAGTGCTCGGCCATGAGCTCCAAACTAACGAAATGCACCTACTGGTGTTTCAGTTATAATAATGATAACATACATCCGATAATGCAACACAATTACTAAATGTAACAAACAATTTTACCATAGAGTATATGGAAAGAAAGCACAGGTGAAAAAATGCTTCCCATTTTGCTGTTTTGTCCAATGATGAAATCATAGATAAGACAGATAGGATATTGAAGGAAAATAGTTCAAATGGATCTGATGGATCAGATATTATTCTACCAAAAATATTTTTAAAAGAAGTAATACATAATTCCACCTAATTTGTTTGACTTCTTGGAGGTCCTTGGCTGCCCTGACATTTCAAATCAAGACAAATGTTAGTTAAAATAACAGATATATCTATAGAAAAATATTACTCCATTATCCGGGAAAATCGTAATCCGTAATGGCTCCGGTTCCGAGCATCCCGGTTAATCGAGGTCCGACTGTATTTTCTTTTGTTCAGTCGCGCTTATTTCGCCTGTCTCGTTCGTTTCCATTACCCTAAAATCCAATTTTATTAATTTTGCCGCCGCGTGAATTCAACTGATAATCTTATGTTTGCTAGTCTTTTATGCATTCTCTAGCGTACCGACATTATTTATATATTACTAGCTGACCCGGGTCCGCTCCGCTGCGCATTCTTTCACTTTATATGGAACAAAAGTTTCCTTGGAATATTTATTTTCGACAATTAAAGATTTTTTAGTGAAATACCATGCTACGAAAATAGTATGTCGCTTGACTAACAGTTTAACAATATAAGTGCCTTTATCTGATTGGTCTACGAATTTAAGTTTGGATGTAAGGTGTACTCCCAGATACTTGACCCTGAAAAATATCAGCATCGTGCTCTTCTCTCAAATACCATTTATTTAAACCTCATATTGCCATTGGCTTAAGAGGAGTTTACAGGATGAGGCGTCCCCCAAACACATGGCCCCAAAATAGATTATCAAATTAGTTTTTTAATCTCAAATACGTTTCATTTGAGCCACATATTGGCATGGCCGAATATTTTTTTTCCTTTGGGGGTGTTTTGGGAAAGGGGTGATGACCTAAATACATGGCCCTACATTTAGATATCAAATTCGTATTCTATTCCCAAATACCTTAATTTGAGCCCCAAATTGCTGTTTGTGGGGTCTTTTGGGAAAGGGGTAGACCCCCAGAAAATTGGTTCCGAAAATGGGTATCAATTCTTACTCTACCCCCCAATACTTTTCATTTAGGCCCACATTATTATGGTCGGTAAATATGACCGATTTAGGGGTGTTTTGGAGATTGGGGTGGTCACCCAAACACTAAGCCCGGAGAATATATCAGCAACATGCTCTATTCTCCTATATCTATATATGATTTATTTGAACCCCATATTGCCATTGAACTCAAATTGGATATCAAATTCGTTTTCAAATCTCATTTAAACTCCTTTTTGCAAAAGTCAGCAAATATGTCCGGTTTGGGGTATTGGCCCTAAAAATTATAAATATTTAGTTCCACTCTCTTTACAGCCCAAATTGTCTTGGTGAGAAAATACTTCCTACTTGGGGGTTGTTATGGTGGTGAGACGTCCCCTAGACAGTTGGTCCCTAATGTTGATATCAGATACGTGGTCTACTCCCAAATACCTTTAATTTGAGCCCAATATTTCCATAGTCGGCAAACGTGACCGGCTTGGGGGGTGTTTTGGGGGATGGGCGTCCACTCTGTGAGTTGGCCTTGAAAATATATATCGGATTCGTGTTCCACACTAAAAACCCTCTTATTTGAGCAAAAGGGTACTAAATTTTTTGATATTTGAAGGGGGGCGGACCTTCCCCTAATTACCCTAATTTTTGTGTGCTCTCATATAGTACCCTTGAAATAAAAATTTGGTGTCCAAATTTCAGATGGGGTACCGAGGGGGCCGCTCCACCCTAAAACTTACCAAACATAAATTTAGACCAATCACGACAATATGGGACTCAAATGAAAGGTATTTAGGATAAGAAAACGTATCTGATATCCATTTGTCGAACCAAGTGCTAGGGGGACCACCCCAAGCCCCAAAACACCCCTAATTCGGACATATTTACCGACCATGGCAATACGAGACTCAAATGAAAGGTATTTGCGAGTAAAATTCGAATCTGATATCCAAATGTGGAACCACGTTTCTGGGGGTCCACCCCTTTCCCAAATAACCCCCCAAACAGGACTTACTTGGACCATGAACGTCCCATATATCTATTTGAGGTTGGGGCGACGCCCTAGATATTTGAACGCAATTTTTAATATCAAATTCGAACTGTACTCTTAAATACCATTCATTTGCATTATTTTCCATATTCTATGGCGGTGGGTACAACTAAAATTAACAAAGTATTTAAAAAATATTTCTTTCGACAGCTTTAAGGCTTTATTTTGGTAAGTTTAGGACATACACCTAAGCCAGTAATCGGCTTGTTGTGCGCTCTAAAAACTATAAAGTAACCTCAAAAAAGAAAATTTTAAGTTAGGAATTCCATGCTACTTACAAAATCCTTAATTATATTCAATGCCACTCCCTTAAGTTGGTTCATGTCTGATATTGTGTCTCCACTTAAGTACCGATATCTGTTGGACTCGAAGCCGAGCAATGACAAAAGAAATGCTCCAACGTATCATCATCTTTCCCGCATGCCCTACACATGTTATCACTTGCCGCACCGATTTTACATAAGTGAGCTCGTAGTCCTATGTGTCCCGTTATGATACCAATAGCTATACTGGCCTCCTTCTTGCTTCCTTTCAGTAATAGCCTCGTCTTCTCACGATCTTGATCCCCCCCATAGGATTTTAGCCGTCCTACCGACCGTTTCGCTGTTCCACAATGTTGCATGCGCATTCGTCGCCCACTCCCTTAACACGGACTGCGTCGACCCGAAAGGCTTCGGGTTAACCAAGTTTATTGACGGCAGTCCTCTGGCCTTCACTGCAAAATCATCCGCCCTTTATTTTTTACTTATTCCGTTATGGCCCGGCAATCAAACGATGCTGATTTTGGCATCCTCAGAGAAGAAGTTAATTTCCTTCTTACACTGCAAGACTATTCGTGACCTTACTGTCCTGGTTGTTATTTCCCTTATGGCGATTTTACTGTCCGTAAAGATGTTCACACTCGACGTCCTCACGTTAGCACCACACCACTTCACGCATTCCGTGATCACCCGGATCTCCGCCTGCAGGACCGTATTACGGTCAGGTAAACATATGCAATCCCACGAAACCCATGCCGTTTTGGGCGCTGGGCCAGTAACCTGCCCCCGGAAAACTATGAGAACTATTACGAGAAACAAAGGAATAGTAAAAACGGACCCCCCCAACGTTGACGACCCTCGCAAACGAAAAAAGGACCATGATTTTCGGATCTGCACCTGGAATGTCCGCACTATTTATAGAGAAGGTGCAGTATACGCGCTGGCGGATGTATAAGAGAAATACAAGGCAGGTATTACCGCCTTACAGGAAGTGCGATGGACTGGGAATGGCGTCACTACAACACCATACGGTGACGAACTATTCTAAAGCTGCCATAACACGAGGCATGAATTTGGCTGTGGATTCGTGGTTAGTCGGGGACTGAAACACCTTGTCTCCAGCTTTACTCCGGCGGATGAAAGGCTAGCCAAAATCCAAATAAAAGCCAAATTCTTCAACATCAGCCTTATTCGTGTCCATGCCCCGACGGAAGACAAAGACAAGCAGACCAACGATATTTTCTACGAGCGCCTAGAGAGAGAATATGACCGCTGCCCCGCCCATGACATTAAAATTGTTCTGGGAGATTTTAATGCGAAAATAGGGAAGGAAGACATCTTTGGTCCAACAGCCGGAAAGTTTAGCCTCCACGAGATAACTTCCAATAATGGGTTAAGGCTGATAGATTTCGCTCCGGCAAAAAACATGGTAGTAAGTAGCACCAGATTTCAACATAAAAATATTCACAAAACCATATGGCTTTCATCCGATCAAAACACGAGAAACCAAATTGATCACGTTGTGATAGATGGAAGGCATTCATCCAGCGTGTTAGATGTACGATCGATCCGTAAAGCGAATATAGATTCATTACCTTGTTGCAGCAAAGGTTCGCTCCCGTTTGAACATGGGGAGGAAGGTACGATCTGACACTGCACGGAAACTGGACATTGAAAAGCTGCAAATACAACAAATAACAGCGGCATACTCCACTCGACTGACCCAACTGCTTGATGAAAGCACTCCTTGTTCCGATGATATAGTAGCGCAGTGGCAAACTATTCCCCACTCCATGGAAAATGTCGCGAAATCCGTACTTGGGTACCGAAAGCCTCCTCCAAGAAACCCATGGTACGACCTATATAGAGCAACCCTGCAATCAGTAGCAACGCGCCAGATGAAGGAGAGGTATCGGGAGAAAAGGAGAGACGAGAAACCTCTACACCGCAGAAAGAAAAAGGAAATGGAAAGACGTGAGTGGGAGCGAATTGAGATGTACAGGAGTCAGAATGAAGTCCGGAGATTGTACAAAAGAAATAAACAACAAACCGATGGCTTTGGTGCAGGCACATCCTTCTGCAGAGACAAAGAAGGAAATCTGGTAATTGACACAGATAAAATGCTGGGGATATGGAAAGAACATTTTACCCAACTGCTAGTGTCCGACGTTGGCGGCGAAGAGAATACCGCAGAACCAATCCCTGATGATGGTATAGAATGTTTACCTCCTAGTCAGAATGAGGTCCAAGTAGCAGTGACCCAACTAAAGAAAAACAAGGCAGCAGGCGCCCACGGGTTACCCGCTGAACTATTGGGTTGCCTAAAAAGTAATTGCGGATTTTTTAAAAGAAAGTAAATGCATTTTTAATAAAACTTAGAATGAACTTTAATCAAATATATAATTGCCATTTTGTTCGATAACCTTTTGCCATCTTCCTGGCAAATTTAGTATTCCACGCTCATAGAACTTCTGGCCTTTATCTGCAAAAAACTGAACCAAGTGCGATTTTATAGCCTCATCATTGCCGAAAGTTTTACCATTTAAGGAGTTCTGCAAAGATCGAAATAAATGGTAGTCTGATGGTGCAAGGTCAGAGCTATATGGTGGATGCATCAAAAGTTCCCAGCCAAGCTCACTCAGTTTTTGGCGAGTGACCAAAGATGTGTGCGGTCTAGCGTTGTCCTGGTGGAATATGACACCTTTACGATTGACCAATTCTGGTCGCTTATCCTTGATGGCTGTATTCAATTTGTCCAATTGTTGACAGTAAACATCCGAATTAATCGTTTGCTTCCTTGGAAGCAGCTCAAATATACCTCCCCCCTTCCAATCCCACCAAACAGACAGCATAACCTTCTTTTGGTGGATATCAGCCTTTGAAGTGGTTTGAGCTGGTTCACCATGCTTGGACCATGATCGTTTTCGACTAACGTTGTTGTAAACAATCCATTTTTCATCTTCAGTTATGATTCGTTTTAAAAACGGATCGAATTCATTGCGTTTAAGGTGCATATCACAAGCGTTGATTCGGTTTGTTAAATGAATTTCTTTCAATACATGTGGTACCCATATAAAAATTGTCGCCAAACAAACAAATGTAAACAAAATTTCGCGCACTTTTTTTCTAAAGCAAGCTAAAAGTAACAGCTGATAACTGACAGAAGAAAGAATGCAATTACAGAGTCACAAGCCGTTGAAAAAATTTTTCAACGCCGACTATATTACTACTATATTACCGACAATTACTTTTTGGGTAACCTAATATTTAAGACCGGAGGCGTCACGCTGATAAAGCGTATGCATCAGCTTCTCTGCACAATCTGGATAGAAGAACGCATATCCGATGATTGGAACCTCAGCATACTATGTCCCGTACTCAAGAAAGGAGACAAGACGGAATGTGCCAACTACAGAGGAACAAGTCTCCTCCCCATCGCATACAAGATACTCCCAAGCATACTGTGTGATAGATTAAAACCTAAAGTCAATGAGATAATTTGGCCCTATCAATGCGGCTTTAGGCCTGGTAAATCCACCCTAGACGAGATATTCACACTGCGCCAAATCCTGGAAAAGACCCGAGAAGGACAAATCAACACCTACTATCTCTTTGTTGACTGCAAAGCCGCCTTCGATACTCTTTTACATTCAAAGGTACTTCAAGCCATGTCTGAGTTTGGTATCTCTCCAAATTTAATAAGGCTCTGCGGGATGACACTTGTTGATAAGCGTTCCTCCGTAAGAATAGGAAAGAATCTCGGCGAACCATTTAATACCAAACGAGGTTTCAGACAAGTAGACAGCCTATTATGTGATCTCTTTAATATCCTGCTGGAGAAGATTATACGATATAGCCCTTCGATAGCCCTCTTCAATTTGTCCCATATTGGTTCAGATTTGCATATAGCTGCCATATAGACCGATCTCTCGATTTAAAGTCTTGGTCTCAATAAAGTGACATTTATAATCCGATTTTGCTGAAATTTGACACAGTGACTTATATGAGTCTTTTTATACCCTCCACCATAAGATGGGGGGTATACTAATTTCGTCATTCTGATTGTAACTACTCGAAATATTCGTCTGAGACCCCATAAAGTATATATATTCTTGATCGTCGTGAAATTTTATGTCGATCTAGCCATGTCCGTCCGTCTGTCTGTCCGTCCGTCCGTCCGTCCGTCCGTCCGTCCGTCCGTCTGTCTGTCGAAAGCACGCTAACTTCCGAAGGAGTAAAGCTAGCCGCTTGAAATTTTGCACAAATACTTCTTATTAGTGTAGGTCGGTTGGTATTGTAAATGGGCCATATCGGTCAATGTTTTGATATAGCTGCCATATAAACCGATCTTGGGTCTTGACTTCTTGAGCCTCTAGAGTGCGCAATTCTTATCCGATTGGAATGAAATTTTGCACGACGTGTTTTGTTATGACATCCAACAATTGTGCCAAGTATGGCTCAAATCGGTTCATAACCTGATATAGCTGCCATATAAACCGATCGTGGGTGTTAAGCTGACCAATGTGTAAGCTGAAAAATGAAAACACCCGTACGGTTTGGCTGTATTTTCAATTCTAATTTATTATGCCATTCAATCCTGTTTATATACTATCTTACCAACTAATTCTTAAACTACACTAAGCGAACAATCTTATCTTCCTTATTAGACGAATAACAACAGTACCTAATTACAGCGTCCCTTTTAAGTGATAAGCCGGTCATAAACTACCTAAGCGTCTTCCATATGCGCGGCAGGAAAACCCTAAACAATTATCGCTTGTAAACTCATTTACTTTATGGCTACATTAGATATGCATTAAGAAACCATAAACTGTAAAGAGATAAACAATCTCTATTGAAAGAGTAGGGATAAATGATCCTAATGACCTGAACTATTTTGATAAGAAAAGTATGCTTAAGATATTTTATTACTCCACCTTAAGATTATTCTAATGTATAGATTGTGTTCATATTTTTATGAACATTCTCCCGGCCGGCAAATAAACATTCTAGACCGTCGGCACCCCTGGGAACTGAATTGCAGCTATGCGCCTCTTCCTTATCTTTCCTCTTATGCATAGAATTATTAGAATTATTGATATTATTATAACTAAAATAAATGCCAAATGACCGGACCAATGATGGAACTCTAAGCCTCTTAATTTTATTCCTTCCTTCTTTAAATTGTCCACGACCTTCTTCAGTTGGTTGATCTCTTCGTGATGATTGACCAGTACATTTCCAAGGGGTTTTATGATTTCTCTTTCAGCCGGACTCACATCCTTCAAAAGAACTGAGGGAAATTTGGAAGATATCTCATCCTTTTGCTGATGGACCGCCACCAATGTGATTTGGTCTATCCTTGCCGCACAGTCTGGCTCTAGGACTAAAATACCTTGCTGTGGAAGCTCCATTAGGGTTTGCTGTTTGTCCGAACATTTCACGTGAGCTGTTGTGTTAGCAAATATCTTGAATAACCAGTTTGCCTTGCGTTTGAGCTGTATAAAATATGGACTGTTTTCTACTTCATCGTAAGTGCACTTCAAGTTTATGTGTGGCCTCAGAGGAGCTAACTCGCAATCATTTGTAGACGCATCTCTCCACGGAAAATTTTCTTCGCAAACAATTTCATCATCCAAGGTGCCTTTACACTCGTTCAACATGGCTTGCGTTAGATAGTGAAATGAATCCAATTCGAAATTGTACACTATATACGGTGCCTTTGTCCTCGCTATCATGACGACATTATTTCGTTCAAACGGTATCGGAATAACTCTGTATAGTTGCGATGACTGCCTATTGAAAAGAGGTATTTTCAAGTCGATTACCAACTGAGTGCCTACAAACATCCCATGACCTCTCATTAAATGCAACACCTCCTTCAGTTCTGCACCAGTGCTTTTACCGGGTAAAACATACTTCTCTGGTAGAGCATTACGTATTCTTATTATCTCAGACTGCAGTTGACTGGGACTCATGAGCACGGGGTGAAAGTGACCATTGTTCACTTCCAACAATACGTCGATGACCTCTTTCTGCGCCTCGTCACATTCTGTGATACTCTCGTGTATTTCTTTGGTGATTATAAAGAACCGAATTGATTCTCTATAAACGTAATAATTCTCGTTCATTGTGGCGCTTATGTTCTCAATTTTGCACTTCATTTCCGTAAAGTGCGAATTGACTTCATCTGTCGTTCTCTTTAGCAGATTGACCGTAGCATCAACTACAGATGTCTGCTTCCTTTCTAGTTCTTTAAGATCATGCTGGTTCGCTAATAGGTTTCTCACGTTGTTTTCCATTGCCACGCGATCTTCGTCGTCCATCACTCCGAAAACCCAATGTTGAAAAGAGCCTACGAACTTCAATGGAGCTCCTCTTTTCTGGCGTCTATCTTCTTTCATGAATAAACGATTATTCGCCTTTATTTTACTTATTTTGTATTCCATGTTCCTTATAACTGACCAGCACTGATCTTGAAATGTTTGGAGTCTCGGACATATTTCTTTTGATTTGTCCAGTAATCTTGCTGCAAGCTCCAAAGCATCCAAATAACTTCGCATTTCGAAATATATGACCATATTCCATGAAGATGATGACATATGGGTCTGTGATATCGGATCCAAGTACATTGCCGTGGAACTGTTCAGCTCGTGCACAAACGTAGCTTTAGTCGGCATCAACATACAAATGTTTACCAACATAATCATCATCATTGTGGGATTTCCCAGTATACTTGGTAATCGCCTAGTCGTGCTTAACTGCGCATTTTTCCGCTGCAAGATTTCCATATTCTTCTCCTCCAATCTTTCATCTTCGTGCTCTAGCGGGCATAACTTATGGACCGGTCTCTTCAATTCCCCACTTTGTGTCTTAACCGTCACCACTCTTACCACTCCATCTTTGCCCGTATGTACTTCTGTGACTTTTGCTAGTGGCCACCGAGCTGGGTGAGTATCCTCATTTCGTAGTATCACCATTTGTCCAACCTCTAAATTCCGCTCTTTCTTTCTCCATTTTGTTCGATTTTGCAAGGATGTTAAATATTCTTCCTTCCACTTTCTCCAAAAATGATTTTTTATTCGTTGTATTAATTTCCACCGGTTAACGCATCCCAAGTCTCCTTCATCGCTTTTCGCCGGAGCTTCTAACAATGGTCGCCCAATTAAGAAGTGGCCTGGTGTTATTGTGTCGACATCTTCCGTGCTGCTACTGAGTTCGTGTAAAGGCCTTGAATTTAGAACCGCTTCAATCTGAGACAGCACTGTGCTCACTTCTTCATATGTTAACTTCGTGTCTCCAATAATTCTTTTCAGGTGATGCTTCATTGACTTAACAGCTGCTTCCCATATTCCTCCGAAGTGAGGAGCTGCCGGGGGAATAAAATGCCATTTTACTTGTTCATTTTCCAAGATCGGCGCTACTTTAAAGTTATTTTTTATGGCTTCTACATAATCTTTTTCAAGCTGTTTTGACGCCCCAACGAAATTCGTTCCGTTATCCGAATAGATGTCGCTTGATTTGCCTCTCCTAGCAAAGAATCGTCTAAGAGCTGCTAGAAATGCATCCGTAGTAAGCTCGCTCACTGCTTCCAAATGAATAGCTTTAGTCACCATACAAACAAAAACAGCAACATAGCCTTTCATGGCTTTCGTTCCCCTAGTTTTGGAGCATCTTAGTTGAATCGGACCCGCATAATCATTCCACAATGTTGAAATGGCTGGCTTATATTGACTCTGCATGCTGGAAGGTCCCCCATCAGTTGATTTCTTACTTCACCTCGATAGCGTATACATGTTGGGCAGCATCTTATACATAACTTTATTCTGCTCTTTGCACCGATAATCCAGTACTTCCTTCGTATCATGTTTTCCATCACCCTATTTCCTCCATGCAGTGTTTCGAAATGGGTATGTCGGATGATGTTTCCAGCTAACCTTGACTTCTGGATAATAATCGGATGTTTTTGATTATACGGTAATGTTGAATAATGAAGTCTTCCTCCGACTCTCATCACTCCAAGACTGTCTAACTGCGGGTGTAATAAAGCTAATTTGCTTCGGTGATCCACGGCTCCTGATACTTTTAATTGTTTTATTTCCGCTGGCCATTCTAATTCCTGGTGCAGTTTAATTATTCTCATTTCAGCCTCTTCTAGCTCGATCGCAGTTAAATGCTCTATTTCTGCTTTCGTTCCTCTCAATCCTTTAATAAACCGTAGTATGTATGCCATGACCCTTTGTTGTTTCTTGAATGACGAAAATTGCATAATTTTCTCATACACGCCATTCTCTTCCGCTGAAATTCTTGTCGCTGCTGACACTGCTAACTTCTCGTTTATTTTGGGCCATTCTTGCTCACCTTTCACTAGCCATTCAGGCCCATCCCACCATATCCTGGTGGTTATTAATGTCTCGGGGGGAACGCCTCTTGATCCCAAATCTGCTGGGTTCTCTTTTGATTTAACATATCCCCATTTCGCTTCAGGGATTCGTTCCAAAATATCAACGACTCTATTTCTTATAAATTTGTCTTTATTTTTTGAGTTGTTTATCCATGCTAACGTGATCATGGAATCACTCCATGCATACATTTTTGCGGTTGATGTCAAGACCCTTTTGATCTTCTGAAGTAGCTTCGCCAGGAGGTGTGCCGCACATAATTCCAATTTTGGGAGAGTCTTTGCATTTTTAATGGGATTTACCTTGCTTTTTGCGGCCACTATTATTATCTTAGACTCAACCTTCAGATACACTACTGCTGCGTATGCCTTTTCGGACGCGTCAGCAAATCCATGCAGCTCTGCTCCACTAGATGGTGTTATTTGAAACCATCTTGGTATCTGCAAACTTTTCAGCGAGTGAAGACTTTGCGCAAATCTCTTCCAATCAGCGCTCAATTTTTCCTCCAATGGTACGTCCCATTCTATTTGTTGCCTCCATAAATATTGAATGAATAGCTTGGCAGTTACCGTTACTGGGGTCAGCCAACCCAATGGATCAAAAATCTTTGCCAGACTCGACAACGCCAATCTCTTAGTTACTCTATCTTCACCGCCTATTTGCATGTTGAATGTGAAGCAATCCATGGTTGGGTTCCACTGTAACCCTAATGTTTTCAGACACTCATCTTCTCGTATCTGTAGTACTTCATTTTCTTCTCTTCTGCTTACGGCACACAAAACTTCAGGGGCATTTGCGATCCATTTTCTTAAATGTAAACCGTAAGTTTCTAGCTCTTTCGATATTAGTTTTTGAACATCCCGGCACTCTTCCTTTGAATTTGCTCCTGTTAGCAAATCGTCCATATAGAAATCGTCCTTTATTCTATTGCCAATGCCCTGATTTGTACATCTCTTACCAATTTCTATAAGCGTCCTTATGGCCAGAAACGGTGCTGACGCCGTGCCATATGTGACCGTAGTGAGCTTATATTGTTGCACCGGCTCGGACCTACTATTTCTCCAGAGTACATACTGATATTCCTGGTCTTCCTCTTCTACTTTAATTTGTCGGAACATTTTTTCCACATCGGCTGATATGACGAATCTCCACGATCTCCACTTAGTAATGATGTCGAATATGTCCTTTTGTAGTTTGGGACCTGTATGAAGGATATCGTTCAGCGACTTTCCATTCGATGTTTTTGATGACGCATCGAACACAACCCTTACTTTAGTGGTAAGACTGGTTTCTCGGACAACCGCTTGATGGGGCATATAATACTTCGCTAGTTTTTTCGTCTCTACCTTCACCATGTGCCCCATTGATATTAGCTCATCTATCGTCCTTACATATTCTTCTCTCAACTCCGTACATTCTTCCAGTCTTTTCTCCATATTTAAAAATCTTGCCATTGCTCTTTTATGTGATTCTCCCAATACCTTATCTTCAGCAAACGGTAACCTGACGACGAATCTTCCTGATTGGTCTACTCGTGTTGTTTCTTCATAGAGTTTTAAGCAATAATCATCTTCCATGATCGTTTCTTCGTCTTCTATCTCCTCAATTTCCCAAAATCGCTCAATAGTTGTGGTAGCAACATACCTTCCGCTACCTTTTCCAGGCCTCATTAGTATTTTTCCAGACAGGATCCAGCCAAACTTCGTGTTTTGTGCCACAATCGCTTCATCATGACGAACTCCTCCCTCCAATATTTGTGGGAAAAGGTCGGCCCCAATTACCATATCGATTCTTTCAGATTTGTTGAAGTTTGGATCGGCCAGATTAATGTTCTTCCATCTTCCAATATTGTATTGGAAGCTATTATCTGGATGAGCTGATGCTAGTTTCGGCAGGACTAGTGCTTCCACTTTGATTTTAGTGTTGCTGACAAATCTAGGTCTTATTTCCATTAGTACTTTAGATTTTGCCATTCCCACCATGGTTTCTCCGAGACCTCGTAGTTTCACCTCCGTCTTCGTCTTTGGTAGTTGTAGTAGCTGCGCTGCGTCTTCCGATACCGATGTTATTTGGGATCCTTGGTCAATTAAAGCCCTTAATGTTACGTATTCTCCATGTAAAGACTTTACACGAACTTGGGCGGTAGCCAGAAGAACATTTGTTGCTGAGTTTGTTGTCATTGCCTTCGTGTTGCTGATTCTCTCCAAATGGATTAGTGTGTTATGACTCAATCCGCACTTCTGACATTTGCTATCACTCAAACACCGCTTATCTTTCCCGTGTTTGAGACATTTGAGGCATAACTGCGCTGTCTTTACCCAACTATATCTCTCGTTCGATGACTGTGCCGCAAATTTCCTACAAGCAACAATATCATGCCCATTAAACTTGCAGAATCGGCATTGCTTCTTTTCCGCCATTCCAGATCTATCCTGCGGCTTAAATAGTCCTGGTACGAATTGTTTTCTGCTTGTTGAAGCCTCCAGTGCTTGATACTGCTGTTCCAGAAAGTCCAACACATCTGCCAGTCTTTGAATCTCTTTAGATTTTTTTACATTTTGCTCATACTGAATAAGCCCCTCCTTATCGAGTTTACGTATGATAATTCGGGCTAAAATTGGATCCGCATGGTCTAAAGGAATATCCATTGCTTTTAAAGCATGAATACTCTCATTCACGCTGTCTAGCAATTTTCTTAGACCCACCGCCACTTGGCTGTTTATACTTGGGTGATCCAGAATCTTGTCCACTAGTTTCGTGAACAAAATTCTTTTATTATTATATCTCTTCTCCAGCAATTCCCATGCTGCTTTATAATTTGCGTCTGTGACTTGCAGATGCTGAATTAAACGGAAGGCATCTCCTCTTAAATTCGTTTTTAGGTAGTACAGTTTTTGAACTTCGGATAATTGAGAGTTTCCATCTACCATTTTCTTAAACAGGTCATGAAAGGAATTCCAATCCTCCACATTTCCATTGAAGCATGGAATCTCTATCCTTTTTAATTCCACAGTCTGTGATTCTTCTTTCAAGCCACTCATCTTTACAATTATATTTTGTATTTTTGTGTTCATTTTTTCTTCTATGTCTTCCAGTTCTTCATCCACTTCTTCCATTCCATGTTCTGTGGTTAATTCCAAATGAAGCCGCTTGATGTCGTCGAATTGTTTTTCCCACATAGACTTCATATTTTCTAGAGCATATATGGAGACCCCAGAAATATCTGCTTCCATGGCATCGGAAAACTTCATGATCCTTCTGCGGAATTGAGACAGCACTGCATTTTTTCTCTCACTATTGGTATGTGGGGTGGCTATGGTCAATTCCTTCAACGCTGCTCGCTCTTCTTCTTGCTGGGTGACTTCTCTCTTCTTCTCATATAATTGCTCTTGTAGCATCTGCTCCATTTTCTTTTGAAATATCTCCTGCTGTCTCTTCAGTTGCTCCTGCTGTGTTTGAAATTGAAGTAGCATGTTTTCCTGTAATGCCCGAAATTGTTCCATTACTGCTCCTTGGTTCTCTTTTTTCCTTGCACCCTTTTCGTGCTCAGTTGTCGTTGTAGGATTTGTCAGTAGCGCAAGCTCCACTTTTTCGCTTCCGGTTTCCTCATTTTCGGGCTCCTCTCTAATTTGTTGCATGTGTTCCTTGCATTTTTCATAGGAACTCTCAATTCTCTCCCAGATGTTGTCCTTGAAGTAGACATCGCTATTCGGCCCAAGTTGCTCTAATTTATAATTATTTAGCTTTGCTTCCTCCATTTTATTCTCTAGCGACTTGGACGTACTTTCCAATGTAGCCTTTCTGAACTTCTCCGTCTTTAGTTTTCCAGAAATCTCAATGATTTCCTTAAGGATTTTATTTTGAATTTTGTAAAGAATATGTCTATCTGCCGACATTTTTATTATTTGTTTTTTTTTTTAGTATTTGCCTTTTAGCTGTTATTAATTGGTTTTGTTTTTTTTTTTTGATATATTTTTTTTTTTTTAATTTTTGTTTTTGCCTTCTTTTTTTTGGCTATTTGTATTTTTTTTACATATATATTTTCTTAGCGCTGTTTTTTTTTTGTAGTTGCCTTTCTTCTTGGCTTTTTTGATTTTTTTTTTTTTTTTGGCTTTATATTTTAAGGAATTCCTTTTCCTGTTTTATTTTTGATCTGTTTTTTTTTTTAATATTTTTTACGGCCGCTGATTTTCTATCCGGCTCGAAGGACCAATGTTAAGCTGACCAATGTGTAAGCTGAAAAATGAAAACACCCGTACGGTTTGGCTGTATTTTCAATTCTAATTTATTATGCCATTCAATCCTGTTTATATACTATCTTACCAACTAATTCTTAAACTACACTAAGCGAACAATCTTATCTTCCTTATTAGACGAATAACAACAGTACCTAATTACAGCGTCCCTTTTAAGTGATAAGCCGGTCATAAACTACCTAAGCGTCTTCCATATGCGCGGCAGGAAAACCCTAAACAATTATCGCTTGTAAACTCATTTACTTTATGGCTACATTAGATATGCATTAAGAAACCATAAACTGTAAAGAGATAAACAATCTCTATTGAAAGAGTAGGGATAAATGATCCTAATGACCTGAACTATTTTGATAAGAAAAGTATGCTTAAGATATTTTATTACTCCACCTTAAGATTATTCTAATGTATAGATTGTGTTCATATTTTTATGAACAGTGGGTCTTGACTTCTTAAGCCTCTAGAGTGCGCAATTCTTATCCGATTGGAATGAAATTTTGCACGACGTGTTTTGTTATAATATCCAACAACTGTGCCAAGTATGGTTCAAATCGGTTTATAACCTGATATAGCTGCCATATAAACCGATCTTGGGTCTTGACTTCTTGAGCTTCTAGAGTGCGCAATTCTTATCCGATTGGAATGAAATTTTGCACGACGTGTTTTGTTATGATATCCAACAACTGTGCCAAGTATGGCTCAATTCGGTTCATAACCTGATATAGCTGCCATATAAACCGATCTTGGGGCTTGACTTCTTGAGCCTCTAGAGTGCGCAATTCTTATCCGATTGGAATGAAATTTTGCACGACGTGTTTTGTTATTATATCCAACAATTGTGCCAAGTATAGTTCAAATCGGTCCATAACCTTATATAGCTGGGTCTTGGCTTCTTGAGCTTCTAGAGGGCGCAATTCTTATCCGATTTGCCTGAAATTTTGTACGACGGATTCTCTCATGGCCATTAACATACGTGTTTATTATGGTCTGAATTGGTCTATAGGCCGATAAAGCTCCCATAGAAATCGATCTCTCTATTTTACTTCTTGAGCCCACAAAGGGCGCAATTCTTATTCGAATTGGCTGACATTTTACACAGGTCTCCAACATATAATTTAATTGTGGTCCAAACCGGACCATATCTTGATATCGCGCTAATAGCAGAGCAAATCATTTCTTATATCCATTTTTTTTGCCTAAGAAGAGATGCCGGGAAAAGACTCAACAAATGCGATCCATGGTGGAGGGTATATAAGATTCGGCCCGGCCGAACTTAGCACGCTTTTACTTGTTTTATATTCGGATGTGGCTACCGAAAAAACCAGTATTTTGTCCTACAAAATTTAACAATATCTTGTACAATATCGGAGTCGAATTTGGTCCAAATGGGACCATATTTCGATATAGATGCTATGGGGGCATAAATCATGAATTTATCACCGGATTATGGCGAAAGTTGGCTTACATATATAACCGAGGTGGTGTGTATCCAAAGTTTGGCTCGGCCGAACTTAACGCCTTTTTACTTTTTATGAATAGTGTTGACAGGTGTTGCTTTGAAACGATGTGTGGTGACGACAATATGCATTTTTTCTAACGAATTCATAGGCACTTAAAATGACATTCAAACCGTTCTCTGATATCCTTAGCGAAATTAGGTACGCGATGTGTTACATTGCGGCAATGTAAGCATTCGAGATTTTGTTCAGCTTCATTGAAAGAGAACTAACGATTTGATCTTTTTTCGCACAACGTAATGAATTTATTGTACTTAATAACGCATAATTTTGATAAATTCGTACACTCAGAGAAAAAAGTTTGCTGGTATAAGCAGAGATTGTCAGCTGTTTTAAAACCATTTTTTATATACTAAAGGAAACCATCTTCAAATTTTGAATTTCGAAATAAAAATTATGTTTTATGTTGGAGCATTTCTTTTGTCATTGCCGGCTTTCGCGTCTAACAGATACCGCCACTTAGGTGGGGACACAATACCAGACATGAACCAACTAAGGATCGTGGCATGGAAAACAATTAATGATTTTGTAAGTAGAACGGAAATCCCAACTTAGACTTTCTTTTTCGAACTTACTTTATAGTTTTTAGAGCGCACAAAAATCCGAATGCTGGCTTAGGTGTATGTCTATAGTGGCATGGGGCAGATTAATATCAGCACTCTCTTTTCAACCTAACCTAAGTTGTTTACTATTTTATGGCTTTCGTAGTCTATAGTCACATTTCTATACCCTCCACCATAGGATGGGGGTATACTAATTTTGTCATTCTGTTTGTAACACTTCGAAATATGCGTCTGAGACCCCATAAAGTATATATATTCTTGATCGTCATGTCATTTTAAGTTGATCTAGCCATGTCCGTCCGTCTGTTTGTCGAAAGCACGCTAACGTTAAATGAGTAAAGCTGGCCGCTTGATACTTTGCCGATCCGATTTGACTGAAATTTTGCACGTAGTGTTTTTGTATCACTTCCAAGAACTGTGTTAAGTATGATTCAAATCGGTTCATAATCTGGTATAGCTGTCATATAAACCGATCTTGGAGCTTGAATTCTTGAGCCAATAGAGAGCGCAATTCTAATCCGATTTGGCTTAAATTTTTCATGAGGTGTTTTGTTTGACTTTCAATAACTGTGGAAGTCACATATCATACGATCTGGGATTTTGACTTCTTAAGCATCTAAAGGGCGCAATTCCCATCCGATTTGGCTGAAATTTTGTACAACGGCTTCTCTCGTGACCTTCAACATACGTGTCTGATATGGTTTGAATCGATCAATAGCTTGATACAGCTCTCATATAAACGTATCTCCCGATTTTGCTTCTTGAGCCCCTACAAGCCGCAATTCTTATTCGAATGAACTAAAATATTACACAATGACTTCTACCATGATCATCATTCATTTATGGTTCAAATTGGACTATAATTTAATATACCTCCAATAGCATAACAGTTCTTATTCAATATTCTTTGTTTGCCTAAAAAGAGATACCACGCATAGAACTCGACAAATGCGATCCATCGTGGAGGTCATATAAGATTCCGCGCGGCCGAACTTAGCACGCTCTTACTTGTTATCATCTTAAAATAGCAGACTATATTTGCTGTTTGAATAAGAACTGCTGTTGTCCCAGTTTCAGCTGACTTTCTGTTGTTTCAGAAAACAATTGTGCTGTGCAGGTGGGCCAAACGAATTTATCATGGTTTGTCACAATGTATTTGCAGGCGAAAATTTCGCATGAGCTGCGTATCGGCCTTTAATTATTAAAAGAGAGGCCCTGCCAATGGTGTATTTGTCTGTGTATGTGTCTGATACACTGATAAACTCAATGACAGAGCGAAACCTCTTTGGAGAGAAGTGTTTACATATGACAGTATCATACAAATGACTCCAGCATTATAAGGAGATAACCACCGCTGATGTTTTTTGTGGTCATGTCAGGTTTCGAACCCGGGCGTCCAGCGGCATAGGCGGACATGCTAAGCTCTGAGCTACGGTAACCTCTGCCTGTATATCTGATGATTTCTCTTTTGTAATCAATAAAAATTTTTCATTCTAGTGATTTTTCATTTTCTCTCCCATTTGCAAAAATAATGAGAAAAGTTAAAATTTTTCATTCAAATTACAATAAGTAAAAGCGTGGAGAGTTCGGCCGGGCCAAATCTTTGGAACCCCATATTTTGTCAAAATCGAAAATTGGCAAAAAATTTCTGTTACTGTGATATTAGTAAAGATACCTTATATTATTTTTTTGAAAATTGTATTCGTTATTGGGTGCAGCAGTGACATTTGGTCATACATAAAGTCAGAGCTGAACTTTGTGCTGATTGCCAACACACTATTTATATGGCGATCCTAATCTTTCAAACCCTTCAAAGTGTGGCTGTCTTTACGAATGTCTTAGTTTTATAGTGAACTAGCTGACCCGGGCCCGCTCCGCTGCACCTTCTTTTACTTTACATGGAACAAAAGTTTCATTGGAATATTTATTTTCGACAATTAAAGAACTTTTAGTGAAATACCATGCTACGAAAATAGTATATCGCTTGCATAACAGTTTAACAATATAAGTGCCTTTATCTGAATCCCATATGATCTACGAATTTAAGTTTGGATGCAAGGTGTACTCCATTCTGGAAATACTTCATTTCAGCCAGATATTCTAATGATTTCTGATTTAGTGGTGTTTTCGGGGGAGAGGTGGTCCCCCAGATACTTGGCCCTGAAAAATATCAGCATCGTGCTCTTCTCTCAAATATCATTTATTTAAACCCCATATTGCCATTGCTTAAGAGGAGTTTACAGGATGAGGCGTCCCCCAAACACATGGCCCCAAAATAGGTTATCAAATTCGTTTTCTAATCTCAAATACCTTTCATTTGAGCCACATATTGGCATGGTCAAAATATTTGTTCCCTTTGGGGGTGTTTTGGGAAAGGGGTGACGCCCTAAATACATGGTCCTACATTTGGATATCAAATTCGTATTCTACACCCAAATACCTTTATTTGAGCCCCATATTGCGATGGTCACTAAAAAATTGCTGTTTGTGGGGAATTTTGGGAAAGGGGTAGACCCCCAGAATATTGGTCTCGAAAATGGGTATCAATACTTGGTCTATCCCCGAATACCTTTCATTTAAGCTCCACATTAACATGGTGGGTAAATATGCCCTATTTAGGGGTGTTTTGAGTCCTATATTGCCATGGTCGGTAAATATGTCCGATTAAGGGGTGTTTTGGGGCTTGGGGTGGTCCCCCTAGCACTTGGTCCGACAATTGGATATCACATACGTTTTCTTCTCATAAATACCTTTCATTTGAGTCCCATATTGTCGTGATTGGTCTAAATATATGTTTGGTAGGTTTTAGGGTGGGGCAGCCCCCCTAGGTACCACATCCGAAATTTGGTACCAAATTTGTATTTTTAGGGTACTATATGAGAGCACACAAAATTTCGCTTAAATCGCACCACCCATCTCCGAGTTCTGGCGTTTCTGAAAATTAGGGTAATGGGAGGGTCCGCCCCCCTTAGATATCAAAAAATGTAGTAGCCTTGTACAATCCTGTGAGATTCCTGTAAGTGGACTGTATGTAAATCGTTGTTGTACTCACAGATTGTAAGTAAAACCCCAACATGAAAATATAAGAAAAAAAGGCAAAGTGTTTTGCTTCAGGTTATGGTGGTTTTATTGACAGCTTTCTCCTCTTACCGCTTCAGTCTCTGTTTCAAAAGTGAAGTTGCAGCCGTAAAGACTGAAGCCCTTTTTCTTAAATTCAGCAATTTATTCTTATTTTTACTCAAGCCTGGGAACTCTTTATCCGTTTGAGCGAAAGCTCCTTTCATTGAATGGATAAAGAGTTCCCAGCTATTCTTATAAAATGCGGGATTTCTATATTAATTCATATTTAAAAATTTAATGGGAAGCTTATAATAGTATATTATGCATCTATTCATGTTATAATTCAATAAATCAATAAATTCATTTAACGCTGTTAAAACTCGGTTTAACATGCCGGGGCCTCTTGCAATATCGCAACATCAATAAAAACGAGCTCCTGAAATGACCCATCCGAATACTGTGCTCTGAGCTATTGGCATGTGACTCGCTGTCTGGATTAAACCAGCTTTTAGTACCTTGGACATCTCATCATTAGCAATCATTATGTCAATGTTAACAGGGTGATAAAAATGAGGGTCAGCTAAATCTGGAAGTTGGGAGTAAGTATTCTCAAGAATTTTGTCGGAAACTTTTTCTGGAAGTGGAGAATCAAACTTCGTTTTAACGACTCCGTGGATTTGAATTTTCACTGTGCTGTCATGGAAAGATTGAAGGTTTACGGTACAAAATACTTTTCCATTCTTGTTCGTGGTTTGAAGCTGTTGATTTTTGACAAATGACTTCAAAATGACTGTCTGGGTTGCGCCTGAGTTTAACAGAATTCGTGTCTTGTTTGTACCGCCAACACTGATTGCTCGAGCTAATGCAGTTGGCATAAAAACATGCCGTTTAGACCTTCCTCCAAGACGGCGCTTCATCTTTGAATCCTTAATTTCCTTGTTTTGAATGACTTGCGACCCATCATATTTCTGGGAAGGCGTTCGACGTGATGTAGATGAAGGCGAACTTTGGCGAATAGAGGATGGTTTTGAATCCCGTTTTGGCTTCTGGCGATCCACGTGAAGTTTAGTGTGATGGTTTCGGTTACAAACTGCACAGGTGTTCCGAGATCGACACCATTCCCTCGTATGAGAGTCACAGAGGCAATTAAAACAATATCCTTTTTCTTTCGCTGTCTGTACACGCTCTAAAACTTCCATGTTGTTAAATTTTTGGCAAAATCGCAAATGATGTCTCTCCTGACAGACTTTGCACTTTTGGGAGCTATAGAATGTAATAAAAGTTAAGATTTTGTTGATGCAAGAGACTGAATTTAGTGTGAGTTGTTATTGAGTTGGTGTGATTTGTCGTTGTTGACTAATCGGTAAAATGCAAAGTTTGACTAGTGGGCGGGTCATGATCCCGTTTTGAGTACGGACATCCGCCACTCGAACCTTGGAATCATTCCCAGTAAATACCCTAGTCACTCGTCCTAACCTCCATTCCGTTGGAGGTAAGTTATCATCTTTGATAACCACTAAGTCATCCTCCTTTAGGTCCTTCTGTAAGGTCTTCCACTTATATCTCCTTTGTAGCTCGGAAATATATTCATTCTTCCAACGCTTTGCAAAATGAAGTTGTAAAACCTTCAGGCGTTGCCATCGACTAATGAGAGACATATTATCGGAATACTCCTCAGGAACTGCGACTAAAGGGGAACCCTTCAAGAAGTGTCCTGGAGTCAGTGCCACGAGTTCCGAAGGAGTTTCGCTTATCGGGGAAAGGGGTCTAGAATTCAGAATACTTTCAATGCGTATCAGCAGCGTAGAAAATTCCTCATATGTAAACTTCAGATTTCCCGCAACTTTCCTGAGATGGGCCTTCATACTTTTTACCCCAGCTTCCCATAAACCACCCATATGGGGGGCCTGGGGGGGAATAAAATGCCATGAGAAACCATGAATGCTGTATTTCTCCACTAATGCCTTTTCCGCCAATTTTAAAAAGTTTTTATATTCATTTGCAAGTATTCGATTAGCGCCAACGAAGTTGGTGCCGTTGTCCGAAAAGACTTTGACTGGAAATCCTCTCCTACCAACAAAACGATCAAAAGTAGCTAAAAAGGCCTCAGAGCTAAGGGATGAACATGCTTCTAGATGTATAGCACGAGTGGAAAGACATACAAATACAACAGCATAACCTTTTTCCAACTTAGCATTTCGCAATTTAGAAGTTTTGATTTCCAACGGCCCTGCAAAATCTACCCCGGTATTCGTAAAAGGAGGTGAATATATACATCTTTCCTGCGGCAAAGCTGCCATAATTTGACTACGAATCCTATGTTTATATATCGTACAGATTTTGCAAGTTCTTATACATTGCCTAATGACATTTCTAAGGCGTATAACATAAAATTCCTGGCGTATGGATCGAAGCATAGTTTGATGTTCTGCATGCATCAGAATTTGATGAGTAAAATCCACCAATAACTTGCATAATTTCGACTTCTCCGGAAGAATGATCGGGTGTTTCTCGTTGAAGCTCAAATCTGAGTTCGACAGCCTTCCATTTACTCGTAAGAGTCCATTTTTGTCTAAGTAGGGATTTAATGTCAAAAGCCTACTTTTTACGTTGATAGTGGAATTCAACATTAAGGAATCGTACTCCCTATGAAAATATGCACGTTGTGAAATAATTATAGCGCGGTATTTCACGAAATTCAGTTCTTCCGAGGTTATTAGTCCGTTAGGAGAAATATAACCAATCTGCCGGCGACAGTTTCTAATAAATCTGAACATATAAGCCAAAACCCGGAGGGCACGGTGGTATGAAGAAAATCTGTCTAATATATCTTCTTGCTCTGTAAGAGTATGAAAGGCATTAGTTTTCTTTTCCAAAGAATGTTGTGTCAATATCGGCTGTTGTGGCCAGTCAGAAATTTGGCCTTTAAGCCATTTCGGTCCATTCCACCAAAGTTTGTTTTCCTTTAGTTCCGTTGTAGTACATCCTCGAGTTCCTAAATCGGCGGGATTATCTCCGCTATTCACGTGTAACCAATTGGCATTCCCGACGTGATCGAGAATTCTAGAAACTCTATTTGCCACATAAGTCTTCCACTGATAGGGTGGTTTGCTCAACCAAGCCAGGGTGATCGTAGAATCAGACCATAAATAAATATCCCGCTGTTTGAAATTCAGATGTTCACATGTGGACCTTGTGAGACGAGCAAGTAATACTGCCCCACAAAGTTCTAACCTTGGAAGACTAATTGTTTTCAATGGAGCCACTTTGCTTTTTGACACCAAAAGTTGACATGATATTCTATCCTCAGCCTCCACAACACGAATGTACAAGCACGCGCAGTACGCTTTCTCGGACGCGTCGCAAAACCCGTGAATTTGAATAACCTTCTGGGGTCTATATCCAATCCAACGAGGTATTCTAATTTCCGGAATTTTCGAAAAGTTTCCTACAAATGCGAACCATTTCTCTAACGAGTGTGGCTTAACCTTTTCGTCCCAGTCTGTGCCATCAATCCAGAGCTGTTGTAACAGCATTTTTGCTGTTATAATTATAGGGGTTAACCAACCTGCAGGGTCAAACAATTTAGCCACAATTGACAATATGGTTCGTTTAGTAATGGTCTCTTTCAAATTGTTAATGTCGTAGACATTATAGTAAAAAACATCCATCATCGCATTCCACCGGATTCCTAGAGTTTTCGTGTCACTGGAGTCTTCCAGCTTCAAGAAATCTTGGTCCAACAGGTCTTCTGCTGGGACAGTCTGAAGAATGTCGGCGTGATTTGCCGTAATCTTCTTCAATGGAAATCCAGCAGAAGCCAGCAAATCTACTAATTCTGTCAAGTGTCCTTTCGCTTCATTTATCGAATGTCCACCAGACAAAACATCATCAACGTAAATGTCACGTCGCAATATATCGGAAGCAGCTGGATGAGTCTTCTTTCCATCGGTACTCAGTTGCAATAGTGTCCTGATAGCAAGGTATGGAGCACAATTTACCCCAAATGTGACGGTTTTTAGCGCAAAATCCTGTACGGGATCCGTTAATGTCTTCTTAAATATGCACCTTTGATATTGTTGATCACGTTCATCTACCAATATCTGGCGATACATTTTTTGTATGTCGCCGTTGAACACATATTGAAATAATCGCCATCGTAAAATTACGTTCATTAAGTCGTTCTGTAAAGTAGGCCCAGTGTAAAGAACATCGTTTAAAGAGAATCCACTTGTCGTCTTTTTCGACGCATTAAATACTACCCGGAGCTTCGTAGAAGTTCGTTCGGGCTTTACTACCGCATGATGTGGTAAGTAAAATGACATATAAGATTTGCCATTACATAATTCATCAGCTGAAACCGCGGTCATGTGATCTAGTACCAAATACTCTTGGAGTACTCTGTTATATTCTTCTGATAGAGCTGGGGAATTCTTTAATGTCTTCTCCATTCTAAAAAATTGGCCTAAAGCCGTCCTTCTTGACGAACCTAAGGACATTTGCTGGGGAAATTCTTTCTTAAAAGGGAGCCTGACAATATATCGCCCATTATCCTGACGTTGAGTGGTGTCTTTGTAGATTTGTTCACACTCCAAATCCTCTTCGGATTGTTGAATTTCCTCAGGAATTTCTTCACTCTCCCAAAACTTCCTCACTGCATCATTAAGGGAGGTAGTACAATGACTAGCCCAAGCTGCGAACGTAGTAACGCATCTTGAATTTTGTGGGCCACTTATGAACCACCCAAACTCAGATTCCTGTGCCAACAGGTTTTCTGAAATGTTTCTGTGAACCCCAGTTTTCAACACACATGGAAGAATGTCACTGCCAATCAACATATCGATTTTTGCAGTCTTGTAGAAAAATGGATCCGCCAACTCGAGCTGATTCAAACCTGTCCAATCATCTATTTGATGTGTTGCGGATGGCATGAGATGATTCAAGTTAGAAATAACTATTGCCATCGTTTCCAAGACAAAACTCGACCTCCTTGATCTTAACTTCAGGTTGCAAACCCTAGATGAAGTTTCCAGTACTGTACCTCCAAGTCCAGATATCTTCGTAAAAGATTTACTTGTTGGAATTCCCAGTTGACTAACGATCCTGTTAGCGATAAACGTTTCCTGAGAACCTTGGTCTAGGAAAGCTCGAATCGTGAAACGATTACCCAAATGCTCCAAATCAATCAATGCTGTTGGAAGAATCGTTCCGTGGCCAGATTCCGAAAAATTCATTTGTACTTCATCCATCGGAGGGTGGAATGAAGACGGTTCCTCTTCTTCTTGCGTAGCAATATGATAAGAGGAAGGATTTTGAGGCTCATTGCGATCAGGCCGTGAGTGTAACAACGTATGATGAGTCTGGTTACATTCTTGGCACAATTTCTTGATCCTACAATCCGTCACTTTATGTCCGTAAGACAAGCAATTTTCACAGATCTTATGTTGTGCAATAAATTCCCTTTTCTCCGTAAGAGACATGGATATAAATTTCGAACATTGCCGTAGAGCATGGTTCTTTTGACAAACTCGACAAGCCCGAGGCGTTGCATCAGATTTCACCATATAACTCTGAGATTTCTGAGACGTTGTCCCGGTATTTGTTCCTGGTCTTCGGATATCGCTGATTGACTCCAAAAGATCCAGACGATTGGAAAGGAACTCGTTAAGTTGATTCCAAGTAGGCATATCCTTATGGTTCTGTATAGAACCTTCCCAAGCCGACAAGGTTTCTTGTGGTAACTTCGAGGAAACCCAGAAAACCAAAATTGGATCCCAAGCAATAACAGAAATGTTATATGATTTCAAGACAGACAAACAATTGTTGATTGTGTACTGAAGGTTGCGCAAACTCTTACTCTTTTCCGTAGAAACCATTTCAAGATCGAAAATCTTTCTGAGTTGGTGGTTAATGAGGATACGCTTATTCTCATATCGTTCCTTAAGAGCCTTCCACGCCAACTCATAGTTCAAATCCGTAAGAGCAAATCCTTTAACTATCTGATTTGCTTCCCCCCGAGTTTTCGCTCTTAGGTGAAATAGCTTCTGAGCTGGTGACAGTTTTGGATGTCTGCCGTATATGGCAGTAAACATGTCCCTAAAGCTGGGCCATTTCTCATAACCCCCACTAAAAATCTCCGTATCACACGGAGGAACTTTCAGGGAGTATCCCGTATCAACAGTTTGTAAATCCTGCCGAATTTCACTACCATTCGCCTGTGTCTTAATCTGCTTTTGCTTCTCGATGAAAAGCAAATCTAAGATCGATGCCTTACATTCCTTATATGCCTTGCATGTCGTTCCAAATTTAGAGTGTGTTGACACCCTTTCCTCCTCAGTATTAACTGGATTCTCCGAAGTCATCTCGGATTCGTAAATCTGTACCAACTGTCGCCATCTACGTTCCAAATCCTCCAATTCTACTTCCAATCCGGAAATAGTATGATCCTGGAGCGGAATATTTGCAAACGTAGCACAGAATGTGACGACCTGGTCGGAGAAAAATATAAACTTCTTGGAACTCATGTCGAAAAAGGTGGTTGTTCTGTACAAATTTAGACCGTAACAAACCAATTCAATACAATCTCAAATGTAACTCTGCAGTATGTGTACACCCTTGGAACAAGAATACTAAAATCGCCTAAGAAACAAGCGACCACGAGAAAATTTAAATCAAACACGCCTTGGAAGATATCACCTTACTGGCCTTTCACAAGTTTTTTCAGACCGAGTCCCTAGATCACTTTCAGCTCAGCAATGTAACTATCAAAATGTAACTTCAGTATCATAAGCTTATATTTTATATAAATTTCGAGTATTTTATCTTCAAGATAGTACTCAAGTAATCTTCATTGACTCAAACGTAATTTGAATGAATAACAAATAAATCTCCAAATATCTCCAAAAAATAAATAAATATAAATTTCAAATATAAACATTCCAGATATATTCTTCAAATTGTCCAAGTAGACTTAAATTTGGTTAAGCAATTCCTATGACAGGATGTTTTAGGGCTCTGTTCCAGAGATTGGTGCTCCGTCAGATGCCCAGAGCAGCTTTTTGGACCTGGTGACTTGTCGACTTCGAATCCTTCAATTGTTATGTGATTTAACTAACAACCGAGATAAATTGATAAGAGAGATAGCCAATTTTCAATATTCCATTAGATTAAATTAAGGTCATACACTCTGTCCACCAGAGTTTAAATAATGTGTCATTAACTTTCTTTTATTTTCTTCTTTGTTTTTTGCAATAATTCCAACTAAACTTTGGCGCTTAATAAAACTAAAAATCTGCACTGATCAACAAAATAATGTGCAATTTGATATATTTTCTTGCCGGTATTCCGCATGAATTTCTGCGGCACACCCTAATGTGCTGCCTAGTTGGGTTGCTAACAGAGCGAGCAGATTTGATTACCGCTTGATGGTTTTGTCACGGTGCGGCCAGATAGCGTTTCGGTGTACGGCCGAATAATATTTGTTAGTATTGATGAGTATGTAGAAAATAAATATCAACCAATAAGACTCCTTGCAGTCCCTTTTCTCTACTTCACTCAATAATTTTTTTTTTTTTTCACGTATAATATCAAATTTAAAACAACATTCGCTCACCTGTGAATGTGGTCGTCTTTGAGGTCGTCGTGTATGTTACTCCATACACAAATTTCAACAAAGGGAGTAGTTAAACTTCGTCATACGAGATGAAACGTTCATTGAGGTCCAGGTTTATTTCATTGTTGAGACATTTTTCTATTATATGCCCTTTATGTCTCCTTATCCATCTATCCTCTGACAATGTAATACAACCGAATTCAGCTAACATTCGGCTGGCCTTAGCCATACCACATTGCTGTAATCGAAATTCATCGATTTAGCCATAACAAAATACGCAGCAATTTATATGAAGAAAACACAAACCAAGCTGTAGTTTCTCTCCTATGCACAAGCCGGTAATGTTGAATTAATCTTCCACTTTAAATAAATAATTAACCGCACAACACACATTCAATACTTTTTCCTTTTCAATTCTTCTGAACTCCTATCACCACACGAAATAACTGCATGTACACAACTGTCCCTTCAAATCAATTTAATAACTTGACTGATGCACTTGACAAACTTCTTCCATATTCTCAATACTGGTTTCTATGATCAATTGGTGGTCCACCTACAACAGGGGGGTGTTGTGGACTATAAACCAAGTGATTTGATCGTCGTGGGAAGAGATGCAGTGCAATTGATAAACGAAGAGAGTTGTTCCAGTGTGTCCAATGATTTGACGATGCTCATGTTCTAAGAGAACCAAATTAAGAGATCTTGTATGCGTAGCCTAGGAGTTTATTCACACCGTTGCGGCTGTCTCTCTCACTCTGATAAGATAGTCTCTGTTCATCCTATCAAAAAACACTTCTATTGCCACGTGTAACCGTGGGGTGAAGTACAGAAAGTTAATAGTGGGTCATCAAAGCAAAGCCGTCGGCCTGCTATTTCAATGCTTTCAAATGTGCTAAACCTATCTCTTTTCCTAAGATCTATCAAAAAAGAGATAGATTTAAGGGAATCCAAATTTAGAGCGAAAGCAAGCATCAATCATATGCAATAAATATTGTATGGCACCATATGGAAATTGTTTCTATTGACCCGAGGAGCATGGTGGTAGAAAAAACAGAGGGCTCAAAAAAATCGATGAAAAAGAGTGTTCAAAACAAATATACAAAACTCTCAATATGTTGCCCCAATACTTGCATCTAAATTAATGTTCTGATTATAACAATTCCTTCTCCCCGACAACAAGCAAAAGAGATCGACGAGGAAAATTGCATATCCCAAATGCAATGAGCTCTTTAATACAAAGTATAACAGATCGCTCTAGCATGGCATGAAATGTATATAACGACGATTGTATGACATAACCACATGTATGCAAATATTTCTTCTAAAGAGGTTAAGATCTGATTTGGGTACGTACATAAGTACTGCAGCTTTTTCTTTCGATAAAGCTTCTTGACTGGGTTTTTGACTTTTAATCGGGTTATCGTATAGCACAAGTAGAATTTTTTTTTTTTTTTCTTTTTTTAAACCATAAACTCCAACTCACACCATTCAAATACTCTTGCATTAATCTTAACTCACCTCTTCTTGTTTGGCATAGCGTTTGCGTAATATAAAATAAAATTTAGAATCTCGTAAAGATTTTCACTTGCAATTCCTTTGAGTATGTCAAGTTCCTCGTAAAGGTTCGAAGGACCATGTACAATCCTGTGAGATTCCTGTAAGTGGACTGTATGTAAATCGTTGTTGTACTCACAGATTGTAAGTAAAACCCCAACATGAAAATATAAGAAAAAAAGGCAAAGTGTTTTGCTTCAGGTTATGGTGGTTTTATTGACAGCTTTCTCCTCTTACCGCTTCAGTCTCTGTTTCAAAAGTGAAGTTGCAGCCGTAAAGACTGAAGCCCTTTTTCTTAAATTCAGCAATTTATTCTTATTTTTACTCAAGCCTGGGAACTCTTTATCCGTTTGAGCGAAAGCTCCTTTCATTGAATGGATAAAGAGTTCCCAGCTATTCTTATAAAATGCGGGATTTCTATATTAATTCATATTTAAAAATTTAATGGGAAGCTTATAATAGTATATTATGCATCTATTCATGTTATAATTCAATAAATCAATAAATTCATTTAACGCTGTTAAAACTCGGTTTAACAAGCCTATTTTCACCACGGGGTCGTTATGCACCATCTGTGAAAATTTCAAGAAAATCGGTTTAGCCGTTTCTGAGTCTATAAGGAATACACAATCATACGGACAAACAAACAAAAAAATCTACAAACAAACACATATTGGTTTTTATATATAAAAATTAGCTGAATCTAAAATCAAATATTCCGAGTTTCAAATAAAATTTCGGAATTTCAAATGATATATTCTTAATTTGAAATGGAATATCTGAATTTCAATTAGCATTCTGAATAAAGGGTGGTATGCGATACAAATGAAATTTTCGTTGCCATAAGTAATGCATTGACACCTACTTAGTTTAATTGGGTATGACAGAAGATTTGTCCTATTAGCAGAAAGTAGAGTAGTGTTCCCAGCGCCTCTTCTTCTGTGCTTATTCATAATCTCTGACACCAAGATTCGAGGTGTCTCCCAACACTTGATCTTTCCATCGGACTTTTGGTCGTCGCGGTTTGCGTGTACCACCGTGTTTGCCTTCAAAAGACTTCTTTGCTGGAGCTTCTTCGTCCATTCCGACAACATGACCAAGCCAACGCAGGTGTTGTATTTTTATGCATATAACTATGCTATCGTCGTCGTACAGCTCATACTGCTCGTGGTTCAAACGACGTCTATACTCTCCAATAAGTCAAACTGGTCCATATATTTTACGAAGAATCTTTCTCTCAAACACACCAAGCACTGCCACGCCTGCTTTCACAAGTACCCAAGCCTAAGAACCATATAAAAATACGGGTAGTATCAGTATCTTGTATTGTGTTATCTTCAACTGTCGAGAGGTGGCCTTGTTTCTAAACTGCTTACCTAATAGGGCTGACAAACTATCGATATACGCAGCATTCGATATTTGTTATATTAAATATCGATACTATCGATAATTACGCATCACGTATGTTTCTAACAACGAAAATGATAAGTAAAAATCAGGAGATCGATTTATATAGAAGCAATATCAATCCACAGACCAAATAAAACCAAATTTAATAAAGTCAGTTGGAAGTCATGAGAGAAAATATTGTACAAAATGTTTACCAAATCGGATGAAAATTGCGCCTACTATAGGATATATTCAGTGTCGGTTCACTTATTTTAAATAAATTTTGTAAAAATATTTACTTTGCCCATAGTATCGATAGGAAAAATATCAATCGATATTCAGACAAGAAATAAACTATCGATAGAGCAATCGATATTTTGCCAGCTCTATTACTTCGCTTTTATTTCAAAATTGGTGTCGTTCGTTTCGTTTACGGCAGTGCCGAGGTAGAGAAAGATGCTGACTATTTAAAAAGTTGTGGTTCCCATCTTTCTCCATATTATTTATCTGATTGGTTGTAGACGGCGTTTTGGAAGTTGATAACATCCATTTCAACTTATATCCATTTACTGCCGAACCCATTTTCTTTCGATTCTTTCAAAGGCTGCAGTTACTACCTCGCATTGTGAATATCCTGATCTAGGGTGGATTTACCAGGTCTAAAGCCACATTGATAGGGCCCAATTATCTCATTTACTTTAGATATTAATTTTGTCACACTGTACGCTCGGGATTATCTTGTATGTGATGGGGAGTAGACTTATTCCTCTGTAGTTGGAGCATTCCGTCTGGTGTCCTTTCTTATGAACGGAACGTAGTATGCTGAAGTTCCAATCATCGGAACTTGCTGAAGTTCCAATCATCACCGTTCTTCTAGCCAGATCGCGCGGACAAGCTGATGCATACGCCTTATCATCGTTCAGCGGGCAACACGTCAGCTCCTGCTGACTTGTTGTTCTTCCGTCGGTTCGCAGCTACTTGGACCTCATTCTGACTAGGAGGTAAACATTATTTACCATTATCAGGGATTGATTCTGCGGTATCCTCGTCGACGCCATCATCGGACACTAGCAGCTGGGTAAAATGTTATTTCCATATCCCCAGCACACTATCTGCGTCAGTAACCAGATTTCTTTCTTTGCCTCTGCAGAAGGATGTGTCTGGACCAAAGCCATATTCTCATTAAATTCTTAATCAAATTAAATTCTTGATCAAAAAATACAAATATTGTCCATGAACATTCCACTAAGGAACAGGGGCAAACTTCTCAAGTTTAAGCTCAATGATAAGGGGCCTCCTTTTTTATAGCCGAGTACGAACATGGCATAGTACCTCTAAAATGTTGCCAGCATTAGGAGGGGAAAACCACCGCTGAAATTTTTTCTGATGGTCTCTACGGTGGCCTCCAAATTCTTGATCATCTCGATGTTAATCCAGCCATATCTGTCCGTCCGTCCGTCTGTCGAAATCGCGATTAAGGTCAAACGTGTAAAGCTAGCCACTTGAAATATCGCATAGATATTTTGTTATTATGTAGGTCGTTGATGATTGAAAAGTGCAATATCAGTTTAAATTTAGATATATCTCCATATAAACCGATCTCCCAATTTGACTTCTTCAGCCCCTGGAAGCCGTAATTTTCATCCGATTTTGCATGTAGTGTTTTGTTCTAATTTGCAATAACTGTACCAAGTATGGTATAAATCGGTTAATAACCTGATATAGCTCCCATATGAACTGATCTCCCGATTTGTTTTCTTGAGCCCATACAAGGCGCAATTTTTTCCGATTTGGCTGAAATTTTGCACATAGTGTGCTGTTATAACTTCCAACAACTGTGCCAAGTACGGTTGAAAGCGATCTATAACCTGACATAGATCTTCGACATTTCGACACTCTTGGTCGTACCATGGGTGTTTTGGGGGAGGCTTCCTGTACCCAAGTAAGAATTTCACGGCATTTTTCATGGAGTGGGCAATGGATTGGCACTGCGCCGTTATATCATCGGAAGAATTATTGCTTTCATCAAGCAGTTGGATCAGTCGAGTGGAGTATGCCGTTGCCATTTGTAGTGTTTCTCGCCACACTAAGATGGGTGCGAACCTTTGCTGCAACAAGGTAATGGTCCGAATCGATGTTCGCCCCTCGGATTGATCGTTCATCTAACATGCTGGTTGAATGCCTTCCATCTATGACATCATGATCTATTTGGTCTCTAGTGTTTTGATTGGGTGACAGCCATGTGGCCGTGTGAATTCTTCGATCTTAGAATCTGGTGCTGCTAACTACCACGGTCTTTACCGTGGCGAAGTCAAGTAGTCCACTATCGGAAGTTTCTTCGTGTAGGCTAAATTTGGATCAAAGATAATTTTCTTCGCTTTCCTTCGCATTAAAATCTACCCGAACGATTTTAATATCATGGGTGTTACATCGGTCATACTCCCTTTCTAGGCGCTCGTAGAATATATCCTGCTATAATATAGGCGTCACCACTCCGTGTTGTTGTGGAGTCCTTCCGGAGCCATCGCACTTCCTGTATGGCGGTAATGTCTCCCTTATACTTCTCCAATACATTAGCCAGTGCGCACACTGCACCCTCTCTCTAAAGAGTGCGGACATTCCAGGTGCAGATAGTCAAACCATATTTTTTAAATCGTTTGCGGGGTTCGTCAACTTAGTACAACTTCATAGTAATTTCTTCAAGTTTTCCGGGTGATGGGCTAGTAACCCGACGCCCCAACCCATCTTTTTTGTCGTTGCACATGTTAGCTCTCTACCTTTAACGGATGACACCGCGAGAAGGTTTGTCTCCACATTTGAGATGAAGGTAGACTAAGATAAGACTGTATTTTGCCTGGTCAAAATCAATCAGAACCGTTGATTCGTTTCCAACATCCCCAAACCATTGACATATCCTAAGCGAAATTTTCGGTTTGATTTGTGTTACAGGGTAACATTGAAAGCATTGGATATTCATTTTTTTGGTTTTATTACATGAAAACTATTGCTTTGATAATCTTGCACCACCTAGTGAATTTATTTCTACAAAATAATGCTTAATTATGATAAATGCATTATTTATTAGCAAAAGAGTATGGCCGATTGGCCTAATGACTGCATAGTTTTTTGTCGTTATATGTGTTTTAACCGAAAATTTCGTTTGAGGTCCATACTGAGCCTTACACTTAATCGACTTAAGTCCTGGTTATGCTTTCGTAAATGTACCATAAATGTAGTAGAACGTGTCAGCTGTGTTGTTTTGCCTTATGAAAACACATGCAAAAGATTACCGAACGTCTGTTGACCGTAACCGGAAAGTAGAATTCCGTAAAAACAAAATTGTACGTTCCGTTTTCATGTCAGCTGATAAAATTTAATGTTTGAACAAATTTCAAAACCAAAAATGTGTATTTAGAAAACTCGATCCAGATTTAGATATAGCTCCCATATATATGTATCGCCCGATTTGCACTTAAATGGCCGTTGTAGCTACAATATTCAACCGATATGCACAAAATTCGGTACGGACTGTTTTGTTTGGTACGGACTGTCTTGTCAGGTCTTAACATATTTGGAAAATTTCATCAAAATCGGTTTAGATTTAGATGTAGCTCCCATATATATCTTTCATCTGATTTGAACTATTAAAGCTGTAGAAGCCACAATTTTGGTCTGATCTTTAAAAAAATTTGGCGTGGAGTCGTTTTTGTGAAGTCTCAATGTATGTACAAAATTTCATAAAAATCGGTTCAGATTTAGATATACCTACCATATATATCGTTCATCCGAATTGGCCTTTTAAGGCTGTAGAATCCACAATTTTCGTCTAATTTTTCATGAGACGTTTAAATTGACGTTCCAATTTAGATATAGCTCCAATGTGTGTATATCATCCGATATGAACTTTTAAGGCAGTAAAATAAACAATTTTTGTCACATCTCTACAATATAGGGCGTGAGATGTTCTATTTCATGTTCCAGCATGTGTCATTAAAATTGGCACAGGTTTCGGCATTTTAAAGATGTGGGAATCCAAATCTTTTGCTATTTCAATTGGTATCCAAATTAAAGTCTGACTAGATTTCGAGATAAGTTCTACATATAAAAGGTACTACATGCACTTGGTGGTGTAGGGTATTATATATAATCGGCACCGCCCGACTTCTGCCTTTCCTTACTGGTTTCAATTTATTTTTAATGGTTTAGGTTGAACGGATAGCCCACTATGAAATGGTGAGTTTACTCGAAACCCATTGTGATGCCTTAGTGAGCAAAAAAGTGTTGGCCAAAGGGAAAAGGAAACGTGCAAAATATACATGTGAAAAAAGAAATTACAAGAGAGTCTGTCCTCGAACCCAAGTTTATGAGGGTCGCCAACTCTCCACATTAATCCTGAGTTTCGAAGACTGTAAATTTCTTTTCATAATTTCCTTTGCGTCTATAGTTATAGCAAAAACATTTGCATGAAAAAATGTACACCCGCCCGGCATTCTAATAGACAAACCGATTTTGTGTGCCTCGAAGTAAACCCCCAATCCCTTCCTTACCCCATCTTGGAGCCATCTGCGAAGATCGTTCGAAAACGAGAGTCTTAAAACATGCAACTTATATCTCCGATTGATCAGGACCAGCACTATCTTTCCTGGGTCGTTCCCCGAAATCAGCGTTGTTAGTGCTGCCACGTAGCATACAGTCCGTCCAGAGGGAGAGACCCGGTTAGATACCCGTGCGGCTCTCAATTTTCAGGAAGGCTGCCATCGCTTACTCCTTCATTCAAAGAGACGTCTCGACTTCTCGCATCATTGCTTGAGAGGCCGTCTTCTCCGTGCTGCCCTTAGGAGATGCATGTTGTGCTCTTAAGCCGCCAGTCCCTCCCTCACTCCCATGTCTTCATTGTTAATAATATTATTTGTTTCAAATGTCAAATGCTACGTTACGTAATAAGCATAATTGCCTCTTTACATTTACGATACATTCAACATTTACAATAGCATAACCAGACGTTTAGAGTGTCAAAACGATTAAGAGTACAAATTCTTTGTGGGAATTTTCTTGAACGCCTTTTGCAAAAAACTGGCATTTAATGTTTGTGTTTTCTCATATATTTTAGGTTCGACACATCCTAGCCAACGGATCTCTTTATTTTCCGCCTTTCGAAGCGGACGAGTTCCGGCAAGACGTTCACTGGTCAATATACCGTTGTGTAGCTACAAATGCTGTGGGTTCCATAGTTTCCCGAGACGTTGTTGTGAAGGCTGGTAAGTATGCAGCTGATCATAGGAATACAACTCTCTCGCTTTATGAGAAATTTGTTTGATTTTCATATACAGTTGTGAATCAGCGATTTGAACCGGAAGTACAAAATCCCGGAGGATTCATTGGAAGCAATGTCCTAATAAAGTGTAACATTCCATCTTTTGTGAAAGAATATGTCACTGTGACCTCCTGGCTGCAAGAGCCAAACTTTAATATCTATCCCTCACTGGAGGGAGGTAAGTTTTCGTCTCGACACTGCCATCGGATGTGGTGGTACCCAAAAGGCAAACATCACATTTTATAGGCTGCACATGAGCGACCTTAAATTAATAGAAATCCCCATTTGTTCCACTTTGTAATCCACAAAAGATGGCAAGAATCATATGCTTCCTACCGGAGAGCTGCTGGTCTACAACATTACACGCACGGATGCACTTAAAATTTATCGCTGCCGTACACATCACAAATTGACGCAAGATTCGGTTGTAAGCAGCAATGTTGGCAAAATTCAATTGACCGGTAAGATATTTGACTTTTTCCACATCAGCCTTGCCTGTAGTCCCATGTCGATGTGGCTGGTGCCGACCGTAAGTTGGCTGAACTTTCAGAGGACATCGGCATAAGGCAAACAATTTTCGCACGTAGTAACTATCTTAAGCCTATGGAGTTTGTGTGTGTCGTTTTTTCTTTTGCTTTCATTGCCCAAAGAAATGCGGGAGCTGGTTCCTCCGATAATGAACGAAAAAGTTGTCAGCATCACGGCTAGGATGGGCGACCCGGTGGTGGTGCCATGTGTAGCATATGCAAATCCAAAGCCTGTATATCGGTGAGTAGTCTTTACCTTACCCTCTTCTACATTCTCTGTTTGCTCTTATTTGTACGCTGTCATTTGATTATGTATTGTGAGTTCCTCGAGACTTTAAATCGCTTACTTCGGGTTAAAAGGTGCGTCGATAGGTCTAAAATGCAGGGGCTAGTGGGAAATATAGCCGATGGAAAAGTTGTATCCAACAACAAAATAATTTTTTTTACATTGCCGAACATAAAACCAGTGTTACCACATTTGCTAAGTCTTGCAAAATGTGGTGGGTTGTTTTTTCTTCGTAGTCTGGTAGGCTGACTTCAACTTTGGCAGGATTTGGCCAAGACTAAAATGCCAAGATAATGTAAAAGAAATCTGTAAGTTTAACATTTTTATCACATGTATAGAATTTTTACTTCCTAGTCAGAATGAGGTCCAAGTAGCAGTGACCCGACTGAAGAACAACAAGACAACAGGAGCCGGCGGGTTACCCGTTGAACTATTTAAGACCGGAGGCGACACGCTGGTAAGGCGTATGCATCAGCGTATTTGCGTAATCTGGCTAGAAAAACGCATATCCGATGATTGGAACCTCAGCATACTATGTCCCGTACACAAAAAAGGAAAGAAGGCGGAATGTGCCAACTACAGAGAAATAAGTCTCCTCCCCATCGCATGCAAGATACTCTCGAGCGTACTGAGTGGAAGATTAAAATCTAAAGTCAATGAGATAATTTGGCCCTATCAATGCGGCTTTAGACCTGATAAATCCACACTGGACCAGATATTCACTCTGCGCCAAATCCTGGGAAAGACCCGAGAAGGACAAATCAACACCTACCATCTCTTTGTTGACTACAAAGCCGCTTTCGATACTCCTTTACGTTCAAAGGTATTTCAAGTCATGTCTGAGTTTGGTATCCCTGCAAAATTAATAAGACTCTGCAGGATGACACTTGCTGATATACGTTCCTCAGCAAGAATAGGAAAGAATCTCTCCGAACCATTTAACAACAAACGAGTTTTCAGACAAGGAGACAGCCTATCGTGTGATATGGCACACTAATCACAGGACGAAATGGATGGTTTCAACTCCCAAAACGCCTCGTACAACAGAGCAAATTAAAAATATGGAGAAAGTTGAGAATTACAACTTTAGGTGGAAAAGAGGGTGCGGATATTAATCCCCCCCATGCCACTATGGACATATACCTGAGCCAGTAATCGGCTTTTTGTGCGCTGTAAAAACTAAATAGTAACCTCGAAAAAGAAAATTTAAGTTAGAAACTCCGTCCTACTTACAAAATCCTTAATTATTTTCCATACCAAGCCGCTAAATTGGTTTATGTCTGGCATTGTGTCCCACCAAAGTGCCGGTATCCGTTAGACGCGAAAGCCGGGCAATCGCATAGGAAATGCTCCAACGTCTCATCATCTTCCCCACATGCCCTACACATGCACCGATAAGTGCGGCAAGTGAGCCCGTAGTGCTATGTGTCCCGTCATGATACCAAAAGCTATACTGACCTTCTTCTTACCTTACCTTACCTTCTTTCAGTAATAGCCTCATCCTCTCACGATCTGGATCACCCCATGGGATTTTCGCCATCCTACCGACCGTTTCACTGTTCCACAATGTTGCATACGCATTCGTCGCCCACTCCCTTAACTCGGACTGCGTCAACCCGAAAGACTTCGGGTTAACCAAGTTTATTGACGGCAGTCCTCTGGCCTTCACCGCCAACTCGTCTGCTCTTTCATTTCCCCTTACTCCGTTATGGCCCGGCACCCAAACGATGCGGATTTTCCCATCGTCAGAGAAGACGTTAATCTTCTTCTTACACTGCAAGACTGTTTGGACCTTACGGTCTGGTTGTTATTGCCCTTAGAGGCATTTTACTGTCCGTAAAAATGTTTACACGGACATTTTCGCGTTAGTACCACACCACCTCACACATTCCGTGATCGCCCGCATCTCCGCCTGTAGGACCGTATTATGGTCAGGCAGCCTAGAACACATCTCAGTCCCTGATCTTAATGTATACTCCCAGGCTCACTCTGTCCTCAAGCTTTGATCCATCCGTGTAGGATGATCTTCCACACGGCAATACTAGGGTTACATCAATCCAAGACTGTGTCGCTGGCAGCAGTGCCTCGTACTCGACACTATGCGACGTCTCAGGTATCCGATCGGAAACCTCTTCCCTTCCTTCCAGGTTTCTTATCGTCGCCTCGATTATACCGAGATAGTATGAGCTGCTCCCATCCGCAATCTATTCTCCCATCGCCTTAAGTCTCATAGCCGCAGTGGCTACCTTACACTTAATCTGTATGTCAATGGTTCGGATATCTAGAAAAGCTCCGCTTATGCCAAGACAACATGTTCTCTGAACCTGTTGTATGGTCCTTGTGTTGCACTTTTTCTCCATAGCAGTCCACAAAATTACTGAGGCGTGAGTAAGTATTGGCCTAATCGCGATCGCCAGTGGACTATCCTCGGATTCAGGCCCTATTTCGAGCCTAGAGCCCGTCTACATATTGCCCACCATCTATGAGCCTTCTCAGTACACTCCTGAATGTGACGCTTCCAATTAAGTTTCCTGACCAAGATTACTCCTCAGTATGTGACCTTGTCAGATATCGAAATCGTTTTTTTTGAGGAAACATTTACTATTACGTTCAATAGTTTAAATAAAATTTCAATTTAAATTTCTTAAACTTACAAAATATCAAAAAAATCTTCTCTACGGACAAAATTTTTATGATTTTCTCTAATAATTTTCTCTAAAGACAACATTTATCCGAAACAATCCTTAAACACAATAGTACTATGAAATCTCTAATACAATTTTATAAAAAAATTCTCCAAAGACAACCTTTCTACGAAATTTTGACTAAATGCGATTTTACAAAATGGTAGGCTAAAGAAACTTTAAAAACAATATTTTGTTGATTCCACCAGCGTACAAACCACACCAAACAGTGCATTTTTCGGGATGCATGGGCAGTTCTTGAACGGCTTCTGGTTGCTCTTCACTCCAAATGCGGCAATTTTGCTTATTTACGTAGCCATTCAACCAGAAATGAGCCTCATCGCTGAACAAAATTTGTCAAAATTTGAACACATTTCGAACCGAACACTGATTTTGGTAATAAAATTCAATGATTTGCAAGCGTTGCTCGTTAGTAAGTCTATTCATGATGAAATGTCAAAGCATACTGAGCATCTTTCTCTTTGACACCATGTCTGAAATCCCACGTGATCTGTCAAATACTAATGCATGAAAATCCTAACCTCAAAAAAATCACCCTTTACATGTAGCGCCCTTATAAGGCAGTAGTATATACAACTTTCGAACTTCAAGAAATTTGGTAAGCATTGTTAAGTAAGTATCTTCACACCTCTACTGAGTTTTATCAAAATCAGTTCAGATGCGTTTATAGCTCCCACAACACAATTGCATAGTCATATTTCCATTCAAATGATTTACAAAATTTATTTCATATTGCCCATGTTGATGCCTTTAATGTTATAAAGATTGATGAAACAGAAAATTGAACAAATAAAAAGGCGTTAAGTTAGGCCGGGCCGAACTTTTGACACCCACCACCCCGGGATATATGTAAACCACCTTTCATCAAAATCCGGTGAATATTGCATACCTTATGTCCCATAGCAGTTATATCGAAATATGATCCGATTTGGACCAAATACTAATAAGTACAAGTCACTGTCCAAGTGTGTATAACAAAATATAGGTCTTTTTAGTAGCTATATCTAAAAAATAAACCGATCTGAACCATATACAACATGGATGTCGAAAAGCCTAACATAAGTCAATGTGTCAAATTTCAATTAAATCGGATTATAAATGCGCCTTTTTTGGGGCCAAGACTTTAAATCGAGATATCGGTCTATATGGCAGCAATGTGAAAATCTTGATCGATCTAGACCAAATTGCAGAAATATGTGGAGAAGCTTAACTTTACTCCCTGTTCCAAATTTCTGCAACATCGGAAAATAAATGCGCCCTTTATATGCCCAAAACATTAAATCGAGAGATTGGTCTATATAGCAGCTATATCCAAATCTGGACCGATCTGAGTGAAATGGAAGAAGGATGTCGAAGGACCTAACACGACCCACTGCATGAGAAGGAACAGCCCCTTGCTTAAAATGTTCCATACATTACTCCTTCGACATCATCATATTAACCACCGCAAGAGACTCTATCTTCTGAGTCTTAATTCATGGATTCAAAAGATTTCTCAATACGAAATCAAAGAGTCGAATGAAACATTCCTTGGCAGAGATATACGAGTATTATCACTTTAGCATGAGCAAGTGAGAAATGCAGTTTTTATTATTGAAACATTCAGAGAATTCAAGGAGTTTTCCAAAAAAAAAAAAAAAATGTGCCAGATTCCTTAACTGTATACACCAACAAAACAGACCAATTTTTTTGCCAACAGCAACTTTGCTGTTGTGACAACCAACGTTGATTTTGAGGTTATTGTGTAGTTTATGTTATGCTACCACAAAAAAAAAAAAAAAAACAAGTAAAAGCGTGCTAAGTTCGGCCAGGCCGAATCTTACATACCCTCCACCATGGATCGCATTTGCCGAGTTCTACTCCCGGCATCTCTCCTTAGGCAAAAAAGGATATAAGAAAAGATTTGCTCTGCTATTATTATATTACTACATGTTGGAGACCTGTATAAAATGTCAGCCAATTCGAATAAGAATTGCGCCCTTTGGGGGCTCAAGAAGTAAAATAGAGAGATCGATTTATATGGGAGCTGTATCGGGCTATAGACCGATTCAGATCATAATAAACACGTATGTTGATGGTCATGAGAGGATTCGTAGTACATAATTTCAGGCAAATCGGATAATAATTGCGATCTCTAGAGGCTCAAGAAGTCAAGATCCCAGATCGGTTTATATGGCAGCTATATCAGGTTATGAACCGATTTGTACTATACTTGGCACAGATGTTGGATATAATAACAAAACACGTCGTGCAAAATTTCATTCCAATCGGATAAGAATTGCGCACTCTAGAGGCTCAAGAAGTCAAGACCCAAGATCGGTTTATATGGCAGCTATATCAGGTTATGAACCGATTTGAACCATACTTGGCACAGTTGTTGGATATAATAACAAAACACGTCGTGCAAAATTTCATTCCAATCGGATAAGAATTGCGCACTCTAGAGGCTCAAGCAGTCAAGACCCAAGATCGGTTGATATGGCAGCTATATTAGGTTATGGACCGATTTGAACCACACTTGGCATAGTTATTGGATATCATAACAAAACACGTCGTGCAAAATTTCATCCTAATCGGATAAGAATTGCGCACTCTAGAGGCTCAAGAAGTCAAGACCCAAGATCGGTTTCTATGGCAGCTATATCAGGTTATGAACCGATTTGAACCATACTTGGCACAGTTGTTGGATATAATAACAAAACACGTCGTGCAAAATTTCATTCCAATTACTACATGTTGGAGACCTGTATAAAATGTCAGCCAATTCAAATAAGAATTGCGCCCTTTGGGGGATCAAGAAGTAAAATAGAGAGATCGATTTATATGGGAGCTGTATCGGGCTATAGACCGATTCAGATCATAATAAACACGTATGTTGATGGTCATGAGAGGATTCGTAGTACATAATTTCAGGCAAATCGGATAATAATTGCGATCTCTAGAGGCTCAAGAAGTCAAGATCCCAGATCGGTTTATATGGCAGCTATATCAGGTTATGAACCGATTTGTACTATACTTGGCACAGTTGTTGGATATAATAACAAAACACGTCGTGCAAAATTTCATTCCAATCGGATAAGAATTGCGCACTCTAGAGGCTCAAGAAGTCAAGACCCAAGATCGGTTTATATGGCAGCTATATCAGGTTATGAACCGATTTGAACCATACTTGGCACAGTTGTTGGATATAATAACAAAACACGTCGTGCAAAATTTCATTCCAATCGGATAAGAATTGCGCACTCTAGAGGCTCAAGCAGTCAAGACCCAAGATCGGTTGATATGGCAGCTATATTAGGTTATGGACCGATTTGAACCACACTTAACATAGTTATTGGATATCATAACAAAACACGTCGTGCAAAATTTCATCCTAATCGGATAAGAATTGCGCACTCTAAAGGCTCAAGAAGTCAAGACCCAAGATCGGTTTATATGACAGCTATATCAAAACATAGACCGATATGGCCCATTTACAATACCAACCGACCTACACTAATAAGAAGTATTTGTGCAAAATTTCAAGCGGATTGCTATACTCCTTCGAAAGTGAGCGTGCTTTCGACAGACAGACGGACGGACATGGCTAGATCGACATAAAATGTCGCGACGATCAAAACTATATATACTTTATGGGGTCTCAGACGAATATTTCGAGTAGTTACAAACAGAATGATAGTATACCCCCCATCTTATGGTGGAGGGTATAAAAACGTCTTGCGAAATTTCAGCCAAATCGGATAGAAATTAAAATTGGATATCGTAACAAAACACGTCGTGCAAAATTTCATTCCAATCGGATAAGAATTGCGCCCTCTAGAGGCTCAAGAAGTCAAGACCCAGGATCGGTTTATATGGCAGCTATATCAGGTTATGAACCGATTTGAACTATATTTGGCACAGTTGTTGGATATCATAGCAAGATACGCCGTGCAAAATTTCATTCCAATCCGATAAGAATTGCGCACTCTAGAGGCTCAAGAAGTCAAGACCCCAGATCGGTTTATATGGCAACTATATCAGGTTATGAACCGATTTGAACCATACTTTGCACAGTTGTTGGATATCATAACAAAACACGTCGTGCAAAATTTCATTCCAATCGGATAAGAATTGCGCACTCTAGAGGCTCAAGAAGTCAAGACCCAAGATCGGTTTATATGGCAGCTATATCAGGTTATAAACCGATTTGAACTATTCTTATACACAATTGTTGGATATCTTAACAAAAGAAGTTCAAGATTTCATCCCAATCGGATAAGAATTGCGCACTCTAGAGGCTCAAGAAGTCAAGACCCAAGATTGGTTTATATGGCAGCTATATCAAAACATGGACCGATATGGCCCATTTACAATACCAACTGACCTACACTAATAAGAAGTATTTGTGCAAAATTTCAAGCGGCTAGCTTTACTCCTTCGGAAGTTAGCGTGCTTTCGACAGACAGACGGACGGACGGACAGACGGACAGATGGACGGACGGACAGACGGACGGACGGACAGACGGACGGACGGACGGACGGACGGACGGACAGACAGACGGACGGCCGGACAGACGGACGGACATGGCTAGATCGACATAAAATTTCACGACGATCAAGAATATATATACTTTATGGGGTCTCAGACGAATATTTCGAGTAGGTACAATCAGAATGACGAAATTAGTATACCCCCCATCTTATGGTGGAAGGTATAAAAAATTGCTGGGTGTGCTGCTGCTTCTTGCGTATTCGTTCTTTTCTAATTGCTACTACTCTCCCCGAGTTTACCCTCTCGACCTATTATGCTTTAAAATGTGGTCGAGGGGAGATTTGGAACTCACGATGTCATGTTTGATAGTCTTTCACGCATCCTCTAGCCTACCGACATCATTTTCTTAATAATGATACAGGGCAATAAGCTTTACTGTACAGCAATAAGTTTCTCCATTAAATTAAAATTGAAAAAAGTGTAGAAATCACTTTTTAAAGAAATTTTAATAAGATATGCATATCTTTTAAGTCGAATTTTCTTAAACAAGTTTAAAGTAAAAATAACAAAAAAATTTGGCTGGCCGGGGGACTCGAAACTCGGTTTCCGAATTCTTCGGTGTTATGTGAAGATTTTATATGCAGTACTAACTGCCGGAAGGAGCACAACTACCGGTAGGGTAATTAGCAAAACTAACGTAAGGGTGTTGTGCTAACTCTTTGGTGGTACTGCAGATAATAAAACGTTGTTGATATAATTTGCACCAGCAAAATTTATTTTTTATGGAAATGGTTGATGGAACTGATATGTCGGTAAGTAACATCTTCTTTTAATCTTATTTATTGTATCGTGGTTAAGATAGCTACTGAACTATGAAAATAACTAAACTGTGGTTCAAACAATTGAAATTGTTTTGACATTATTATCTCTTTGTTTTTAAAATGGATTTCCAACCAATGATTGATCTGGGTGTACTGGGATTGCTGTTGCCGGCACTCGATGCACACAAATCTAAAGAAGATCGTTTACCAATAGTTATTTCTTAAAAACTACAGGACATATTATTGCCATGTCAAAATTGGACGACGCGTCTAGTCGTTATCAAGCCCAAGCGATTTGTTAAGAGATTGGTAATTGGAATCTCGACGACAAAGTGCAAATTCTCTGTTGAGATATAACTGCATCCAATACAGCTCGTATTAATGGGACTTGCGACCTTTGAGAACTTAATCCGGGAATCGGTTTATATGGGAGCTATATCCGGTAATAGACCGATTTGAACTGTATTTGGCACAGTTGTTGGAAGTAACAATAGAACACCACATACTAAATTTCAGCCAAATCGCAGCTTCCGGGGGTTCAAGAAGTCAAATCAGGAGATCGATTAATATGGGAGCTATTTCAGGTTATAGGTCGATTCGAACTGCACTTGGTACAGTTGTTGGAAGTCATAATAGAAAACTACATGCAAAATTTCAGCCAAATCGGACAAAAATTGCGGCTTGTAAAGGCTCAAGAAGTTAAATCGGGAGATCGGTTTATATGGGAGCTATATCTGGTTATAAACCGATTTGAATCGTACAAGAAGTTAAATCGGGAGATTGGTTTATGTGGGAGCTATATCAGGTTATATACCGATTTGAACCGCACAGTTGTTGAAAGTCGTAACTAAACACTACATGCAAAATTTCAGCCAAATCGGATAAAAATTGCGGCTTGTTAGAGCTTATGAAATCGCGAGATCGGATTATATGGGAGCTATATCTATATATATACCCATATGACCCATTTGCAATCCCCAACGACCTACGTCAATATTAAGTACCTGTGCAAAATTTCAAGCGGCTAGCCCTACGCATTCGACCGTTATTCTGATTTCGACAATCGGACATGGCTAGATCGCCTCAGAATGTCGAGACGATCAAGAATATATCGTCCCCCTACCGCCAAAAAGATGTAAGTGCCAAATTTTTTGGTTTTAAACGAATCGATAGCTGATGCCTGTTTCCACCATCTGTTAAAATTGTATGTTGATCATCCTAGCCGTTATGATTTTACAACAAAAACAATTTTAATGTAAGTGCCATTTTAATTTTGGTGGATAAATTCTGTGCATCGAAGGACACCAGACACAAGTACATCAAACAAATTAAGCAATAATTGCAAAAAATATATAAGTTATGATAATGAAACTTTTTTTATTTGGAGGTAGAGTACGAATCGGTTGTTTCAAAGTAGGACTAAGTATCTGATTGGCGCCCCAGCTCGAGCAAACCGCTAAAGGGAAATATTGGGCTACAGGGACAATATTGGACTCAAATTTAAGGTCTTTGTATGTACAGTGGTCACCAATAAACCCATATTGGTTATCCGGGACAATATGGGACGCAAATAAAAGACGTTTGGAAGTAAAGTACGAAGGTCATATCCAAATTTGGGAACACACAAAGAAATTCCCCAAAACGGATTTATGGTTCGATTGGAAAATATTGGATTTAATTTAAACGACTTTGGGAGAATATTACGGATTTGATATATTTGGGACGAAGGGAGCGGAGCGGTCCAGTTTCGACCACTTCAGTCCGCTCCAAATCTACGATTATAAGTAAGTGAAAACACGTTAAGATCGGTCAGGCTTAAATTCGAGAAAAGAAGCAATATTTATAACGCAAGAATTTTGTTCGAGAAATCTTTATACATTTATACATCTATATCATATAACGTTCCGATCTTGACTATATCGGGCAAGGGTATTGAGGTTTCAAAAACAAATCACAGCTTCAAATTTCGCTGATATCGGGTATTAAGTACAATTTGGGCCCATTCTTTATACTATTAATCGCAGATCGGTTTATACGGCAGCTATATAAATAAATGTCCTATGTGGACCATATTAAGAAAGTGTGTTGGGGACCCTAACACAAAACTCTGTTCTAAATTTCCAAATCGAATAACAAATGCGCTCATTATGGGCCCAAGACCATATCTTGGGAGGTGGTCTATATGGCCGCTATATCCAAATATTGTCTGATCTGGGTCATATTCAGTCCAGATGACACGAGGCTCTAAACAATTCACTGTTCCAAATTTCAGAGGATTCGGATAATAAATGCGGTTTTTTTGAGCTAAATCGGGATGTCAGTCTATAGGACAGCTATTTCCAAATATGGTCGGATATGGACGAAAGTCGGCATAAATGTGTAGGTATCTAATATGACTCTGTTACAAACTGTATTAAAGCCGGATTTAAATTGAGAATTCCAGCTCACTTTCAAACAATGGTATTGATTGCACTTACCTCTAAATTACTTAAAACAAAGCCATTTATGTGACGGCGAAAAGGATGAAAGTGTAAAAGATACCTCTATCTTGATTTAAATGCACACAAATTTTTTCCGCTATATGCATCAGTCAAAGAAGTGATACATATGCAAAAATCATATTTCAATCTAAGGTATACTATGATTTCTTAAATGAAAACCTTCTCCTGTAAAGTTTAAAGTTTTGATAATACATTCAAAATTCAATGCCATGCATCAGGCGAGGTGGTTGGCAAGAGCAATTTAATTTCCAAAAATACCACTACTTAGCTCTCAGATCGAAATTACTGAGACAGATAAAGCTGCTCTGTTGGACATCTTCTCATCGTAACATCTTACGCTAAAGCTTGGTTGCAATGCCCTTTAGCAGTAATGTGAGCTACAGGATTTTGATACAGTTCAGCAGATGTGTGAAGATTTTTAATAAAACAATCGTTTCCAAATATCGGGAAGATCTAAAGTTGTAGCAACTACGGCCGTATATGTGTAAGTAGGGTGATTCGTATATATGGAAGCTATATCTAAATCTGAACCGATGCGGTGGATATCAGATTCATACTCCACTCCCGAAAATCACATTGCAGCTACATATTGCAATAGTCAGTATATATGTGTGGTTTAGGGGGAGTTTATGAGGTGAGGCGTCCTGAAACACTTGGCCATGAAAAAGATAGAGATTTAAGCCCCTTTTGCCATAATCTACAAATATGTCAAGTTTGAGGGGTATGCAGTGTAGGGTGACACCCACGAACTTACAAACAAACCACAAATTTTGCCCATGAACATTCCACTAAGAAAAAGGGGCAAACTTCTCACATTTGAATGTGCGTAGTCCGATTCAAGCTTTAAACGCAATGATAAGGGGCCTTCTTTTTATAGCCGAGTCCGAACGGCATGCAGCAGAGCGACACTTCTTTGGGGAGAAGTTTTTACATAATATACAGATAACCAACGCTGAAAACTTTTTTTCTGATGTTCTCGCCAGGATTCGAACCCAGGTGTTCGGCGTCATAGTCGGACATGCTAACCTCTGCGCCACGGTGGCCTCCCATATATATCACTATGTTGAGAATTTATTCTAAAATATATTCCCTTTCAATGTGGCAATTTATTTTTCAGCTGGCATACGAAACGTCCGAACAACGAAGAGTCCATACAGCACTTACTGGCCACCGGACGAGCGAAAATTAAGGATGGCACTCTGATTATAACCGCATTGGATAAGTCGGACAATGGCGCTTTCTTTTGTACCGCCACCAACTCTGAGGGCAGTGAAACACTTGAGGTGCAAATGTCTGTCACTTCACCCCTTACGGCGGCCATTCAACCCACCGTTCAGACAGTAAATTTGGGAAAGACAGCCGACTTGGTACGTATGTATGTATTACACTTATGGATTTCATTTGCAAAAAGTAAATCCAGTTTCAATTACCAAAACGAGTGGCATCAGTGTGAGCGAAACAGAAAAAAACAGCGAAAGTAGAGAAATTTTCGCATTATTTATCACAGTTGAAAAATAGATAGTGCAAGCAGTAAAACGGTTTTGGGTTTACGACTGTTAGGGCTTTCTCATTTTATTTCGATTGGCATTTCTTCGATTTGTTATTCTAACCATCATTAATTTGAATTTTAGATTTGCAGCATATCAGGTTTTCCGAAGCAGAGCATATCCTGGCTGAAGGATGGCCATCCCCTGCGAGCTGGTGCCCGTGTACGATTGTTGTCCAAGGAGCATATGCGTATTACCTCAATAACTAAGGAAGACAAGGGCATGTACCAATGCATGGTAAAGAACGATTTGGAGTCTGTACAGGCCACAGCTGAATTAAGATTGGGAGGTAGGTGGATTCAACTTAGTCAAGTTATCAGCAAATGAATATATCCATGTGTGTCCATATATGCCTTCATACTCATTTTCTTTTTGCAATATACATTTCTCTTTGAATTCTCCTTTGAAACCGTAGAAGTGGCACCCCAACTTATCTACAAATTCATTGAGCAGACCATGCAGCCTGGACCTTCGGTCTCATTGAAATGCAGTGCAACTGGCAATCCTACGCCGAAAATAGTGTGGCATTTGGACGGGTTTCCATTGCCCAATGTAAGTATTCATTCACACACACACACAAAAGCAGTACATCCATATCATTGCTCATATGCTACATCTAGCGCACATTCCACATATCGGTGTGTTTATAATTGTGTATGTGTTATGCAATATACACGTTTATCCATACGCAAACATACAAATATTCGGAATTTTTAGCCAAAGGAAAATGCTTCGTTACACAACTCTCGGAGTATGGCAATCAATTTTAATTTAAAGCTCGAAATTAGAAAAAATTTCACACAACCTCAAGCATTTTCAAAGTGATCAAAAGCTGTTTTTTTTTGTGATACGGTTTTTGAAATCGCCTTTCTAAAAATGTCAAATTTATTGTAGTAGGGACATTATAAAACAAACATAATTTGTACTATTGTACATTATGCTAACACCATTATTTTAGGCCAAAAAAAACCGTATATTTATATCCTAGGTTCAGAGGGGAGAAATAAATCTTGAGTAACCTAAAGCACTTGTAGAGTAAACAAAAGCCAGATATAATGGGATACGGTTTCTAAAAATGTCAAACTTATTGTAGTAAGGACATCATAAAACATACACAATTTGTACTACAATATCTATCTATATATATATAAATGAATTTGTGTTTGTTTGTTTGTTTGTGGGTTAGATATCTCATTGCGGGCGGACCCTCCCCCTTACCCCAAAAGTACCAGCCAAAAATAAAAGTGAACCGATTGGGACAATATGAGATATAAATTAAAGGTATTCAAGAGTAGATAACGCTGTACGATCAGGAAAGAGGTATAGGCTATGCAATTTGTTGATGTTGGAAGGGGGGCGAATCCTCCCCCGTTACCACAAAAACGCCACCCAAAATCAAAAGTTGACCGATAGGGATAATATGGGTATCAATGGAAAGATATTGGAGAGTAGAAAACGAATGTGGTATAAACACTTGGGTTCAAATATCCAAGGGGTAGCCCAAGCCCGAAAACTGCTCCAAATAGACATAATGGACGTATATATCAATATAGGACTCAAATGAAAGGTATTCGGGAGTAGACTAAGAGTATGACATAAAAACGAGGTCCAAGTAATTGATAATCGCCCCATCCCCGATAAGCTCCCCCAATACTACTCAATCATAGCTTGATGAAACTCAAGTGATAGGCATTTAATAGCATATTACGTATACGACATTAAACTTTGTGTCCAAGAACCTGGGTAGTGTTTTACCTCCTAAAATCGCCTCCAATAGGTTATTTGACCTATCAAAACAATGCGGAATCAAGTGATAGATTTTTTTGAGTTTAATGCATCATTCAAATTTGTGCTCAAGTGGCAGTGTGGCGCACAACCCTCATATAGACGCCCTCCTCCAAAAGGATGTATACACCAATCATGACAATATGAGGTTTAATTAAAGGTATGAAGTTGTGTACTTCGAATCTGATATCATTATTCTGCTCATATATCTAGCGGACCACCGCACTCCAAAACAGTCTATCAATTGTAATGACCTAACGGGACACTGTGTGATTTAATTAATGTGTAGGCCACCATAGCCCCGAAATTATAACATTCGGCGTGAAAGCAGGAGTTGCAAACCTTAACGATAAGGTTGCAAACATTTTTAGCTCACCGATGGACGATACCAAATGACGTGTTGCTGGGCAACACTTTTTTATTCAAGAGTTTTACACGGTAAGAACTATCGCCACCGCACCAAATATATAGACTGGCAAATTAGTTTTTTACCACAGAAAATCGCTTAATATGGCAATTTAATATGACTTAAAAACAAGTAAAAAAGTGTTAAGTTCGGCCGGGCTGAACTTTGGATACCTATCATCTCATGTGTATATGTAAACCACTTTCATCAAAATTCGGTGAAAATTTCATACCTTATGTCCCATAGCAGTTATATCGAAATATGTATCGATTTGGACCAAATACTAATAAGTACAATTCACTTGTTCAATAGTGCATATCAAAATAGTGATCTTTTTAGTAGCTATATCTAAAAATAAACCGATCTGAACCATATACCACACGGATGTCGAAATGCCTAACATAAGTCACTGTGTTCAGTGAAATCGAACAATAAATGCGCCGTTTATGGGCCCAAAACCTTAAATCCAGAGATCAATCTATATGGCAGCTATATTCAAATCTGGACCGATCTGGGCCAAATTGAAGAACGACATCGAATAATATGGACTCAAAACCTAAAACCGAGATACCGGTCTATATGGCAGCTTCCAAATCTGGACCGATCTGTGTGATATTGCAGAAGTATGTTAAGAGGCTTAACTTAACTCACTGTCCCAAATTTCTGCAACATCGGAAAATAAATGCGCCTTTTATGGACCCAAAACCTAAAACCGAGGTATTATCGGAGGATAATATATGTAGCTTTTATGGGCCTAAGACACTAAATCAGCGGATCGGTCTATATGGGGGCTCTATTAAGATATAGTCCGATATAGCCCACCTTCGAATTTAACCTGCTTATGGACAAACAAGTAAAAGCGTGCTATGTTCGGCCGGGCCGAATCTTATATACCCTCCACCATGGATCGCATTTGTCGAGTTCTTTTCCCGGCATCTCTTCTTAGGCAAAACAGGATTTAAGGAAAGATTTGCTCTGCTATTAGAGCGATATCAAGATAGGGTCCGGTTTGGACCACAATTAAATTATATGTTGGAGACCTGTGTAAAAAGCCAGCCAATTCGAATGAGAATTACGCCCTTTGGGGGCTTAAGAAGTAAAATAGAGAGATCGATTTATGTGGGAGCTGTATCAGGCTATAGACCGATTCAGACCATAATAAACACGTATGTTGATACTCATGAGAGAATCCGTCGCACAAAATTTCAGCCAAATCAGATGGGAATTGCGCCTCTAGAGGCTCAAGAAGCCATGTCCCCAGATCGGTTTATATGACAGCTATACCAGGTTATGTACCGATTTGAACCATTCTTGGCGCAGTTGTTGGATATCATAACAAAATACGTCGTGCAAAAAAATCATTCAAATCGGATAAGAATTGCGCCCTCTAGAGGCTCAAGAAATCAAGACCCAAGATCGGTTTATATGGCAGCTATATCAAAACATGGACCAGTATGGCCCATTTACAATACCAACCGACCTACACTAATAAGAAGCATTTGTGCAAAATTTCAAGCGGCTAGCCTTACTCCTTCGGAAGTTAGCGTGCTTTCGACAGACAGACGGACGGACGGACATAGCTAGATCGACATAAAATGCCACGACGATCAAGAATATATATACTTTATGGGGTCTCAGACGAATATTTCGAGTAGTTACAAACAGAATGACGAAATTAGTATAACCCCCATCCTATGGTGGAGGGTATAAAAAAGAATCTGTGCAAAGTTTCAGCTCAATATCTCTTTTTTTAAGATTGTAGCGTCATTCCAACAGACAGACGGACGGGCATGTCTAGATCGTCTTAGATTTTTACGCTGATCAAGAATATATATATACTTTATAGGGTCGGAAATGGATATTTCGATATGTTGCAAATGGAATGACAAAGTGAATATACCCCCATCCTATGGTGGAGGTATAAAAAAAGACTAAATGATGATAGTTAGTCATATGGTAAATTAGCGTCATCTGGCAGTCTTCAACTGAAATTGTTTGATCCAATTGAATTTAATTGATCCAATTAAAAACATGCCAACATGAAGAGAGAGAGAGAGGGCAGAGTGGTAAAAATTAATCATCAGCATGTATCTTTCTTATGATAACCTATCGGTTCTTTGAATAAAGAAAAAAAAAATATAGGAATATAGGAAGGATCTAAAAGCAAAAAATTGGGTATCAAATTCTGGGGTGGGATGCCTAGGAGAGCCGCCCACCCCCAAAACACGGCAAACGGATTTCTACACCAAGCACTGCAATATGGGACTCAAATTAAAGGTATTTGAGAGTAGAAAACGAATCTGATACCCAATTGCGAAACTAAGTGCATCGTGGGTCACCCCACCACTATAAAACTCCTCAAATCGGACATATTTACCGACCATGGCAATATGGATCTTAAATGAAAGGTCTTTGGGAATAGAGCACGACATTTTCTTTCACTTTTGGGACCAAGTGTCTGGGGATCTACCGCACCCCAAGAAGGACTTTTACTGACCATTGCAATGTGGGGTTTAAATAAGCGGCACTCGAGTGTAGATAAATCCATAGGAAAATTGGAATACATTTTCAACTAGAATTACGCAGAAATGTTCAAATTTAGAATACTTTTCTCTCCAACATAGCATATTCAGGCGCAGCAGAGCGGGCCGGGCTCAGCTACTCTGTATATATAACAAGTAAAAGCGTGCTAAGTTCGGCCGGTCCGAATTTTATATAGCTTCCACCATGGATCGCATTCGTCGAGTTCTTTTCCCGGCATCTCCTCTTAGGCAAAAAAGGATATAAGAAAAGATTTGCTGTGCTTTTAGAGCGATATCAAGATATGGCACGGTTTGGACCACAATTAAATTATATGTTGGAGACCTGTGTAAAATGTCAGCCAATTCGAATAAGATTTGCGCCCTTTGGGGGCTCAAGAAGTAAAATAGAGAGATCGATTTATATGGGAGCTGTATCGGGCTATAGACCGATTCAGACCATAATAAACACGTATGTTGATGGTCATGAGAGAATCCGTCGTACAAAATTTTAGGCAAATCGGATAATAATTGCGACCTGTAGAGGCTCAAGAAGTCAAGATCCCAAATCGGTTTATATGGCAGCTATATCAGGTTATGAACCGATTTGAACCTTATTTGACACAGTTGTTGAAAGTAAGAATAAAATACATTTTGCAAAATTTCAGCCAAATCGGATAGGAATTGCGCCCTCTAGAAGCTCAAGAAGTCAAGTCGCCAGATCTGTTTATATGACATCTATATCAGGTTATGGACCGATTTGAACCATACTTGGCACAGTTGTTGGATATCATATCATGGACGGACAGACGGACGGACATGGCTAGATCGATATAAAATGTCGCGACGATCAAGAATGTATATACTTTATGGGGTCTCAGACGAATATTTCAAGTAGTTACAAACAGAGGGTATAAAAATGAATTTGTGTTTGTTTGTATGTTTGTTTGTTTCTTTGTTTTTATGTTTGTTTGTTTGTGGGTTTGTAAATTCGTGTGTTCCGTATAAACTCAAAAACGGCTAAACCGATTTCTTTAAAATTTGCACAGATTGTGGGGAGTGGTCCGGAAGGAGCAATGGGCTATATAATATTTTGATATCGCATGAGGGTCGGACCCTTCCCCCTTACCGAAAAGTACAACAAAAAACTAAAAGTGGACCGATTGGGACAATATGGGACTTAAATTAAAGGTAGTCAAGAGTAGAGTACAAATTCCATTTTAAAAATTGAGTCCAAGTGAAGGAGGGCCCCCACCGAGTAGATTACGAATATGGCCAGGAAGGAAGTATAGGCTATGCAATTTGTTGATGTTGGAAGGGAGCGAATCTTCTCCCGTTACCACAAAAACGACACCCAAAATCAATGGTTGACCGATAGGGACAATATGGGTATTAAATGAAATATATTGGAGAATTTAAAACGAATGTGGTATAAAAACTTGGGTTCAAGTATCCAAGGGGTATCCCAACCCGGAAAACTGTACCAAATAGACATATTGGGCGTATATATCAATATAGGACTGAAATGAAAGGTATTCGGGAGTAGACTACGAATGTGACATAAAAACGAGGTCCAAATAATTGATAGTCGCCCCATCCCCGATAAGGTCCCCAAATGGGTATTCTACTCAATCATAGCTTGATTAAACTCAAGTGATAGGCATTTAATAGCATATTACGAATATGACATTATACTTTGTGTCCAAGAACCTAGGTGGTGTTTTACCTCCTAAAATTGCTTCAAATAGGTTATTTGACCTATCAAAACTATGTGGAAACAAGTGATAGATTTTTTTTGTGTTGAGTGCGTCATTCAAATTTATGCTCAAGTGGCAGTGCGTGTGGGTTTACATATATACCCGAGGTGGTGGGTATCCAAAGTTCGGCCCGGCAGAACTTAATGCCTTTTTACTTGTTTATTTTGTGCTTACATATACTGGTACAAACAAGTTTTGATATTTTAAAATTTAACAACTCGTTAACGGTATATGATGGCATGCGTAATTTAGATCTCGTCAAGCTATATTTGTAGAGTAGTAAATCATGCCAATCGATTCAGAAAGTTGGAGAAGTCAAAAGTGGTCAACGTTGACACCCTGTATATCACCCTATATTAAAGATATGGCAATACTTCCCTGAAAGCTTATGTCCTCCTCTACAAATGTCTAGAACATTTTGAAACGCTAAGATCAACATATAAAAAGTTGTAGCCGTTTAGCCCCTGTGCGACGTACACTAAATTCTTTGGCAAGATAAGCCGATTTTTGATAAATCTATCTTAAAACATAAACAGTCAGTATAATTTTTTAGTCCAATTTTGGCATATTCTTTCCAATATTTCGGCCGGTATCTCACGAATAAATGTTGTCTTCCAATGCGTCAATTGAAGTGGACTTGTCTGTATAGACAAGAGCTTTAACATAGCCCCACAAAAAATGGTCTAAAGGCGTTTTATAGCACGTTCTAGGCAGCCAATTGAACGGTACCGTACGTGAAATAAAATCTTCACCGAAACAAAATATGAAACATGCGTATGCTGCTTAAACCAGTGTTGCCAAAAGGTATTAGCTAAAAAATCACCCTTCATTTTTGGAGACTTGTTTGACTTAGAGAATGTGAACATTCGCAACATATTAGACATGTTAATGCGTAGTTCAATGCTAGGAGCTAGAAGGCATCTTCCTTCTCATATTGTAGCACAACGGACTTAAATGTCTTAGTGGGTCTGATTTAGAGCAGTCAAACTATCGATAATCGGATCATTCGATATTTCCAATAATAAATATCAATAGCATCGAAACTATAGGTAATTTCCCATCACCTATATTGCAAAGGAAAATGAAAAGTAACAAGTAAAAGCGTGCTAAGTTCGGCCGGGCCGAATCTTATATACCCTCCACCATGGATCGCATTTGTCGAGTTCTTTTCCCGGCATCTCTTTTTAGGCAAAAAAAAAAAAGGATATAAGAAAAGATTTGCTCTGCGATTAGAGCGATATCAAGATATGGTCCGGTTTGGACCAAAATTAAATTATATTTATGTTGGAGACCTGTGTAAAATGTCAGCCAATTCGAATAAGAATTGCGCTCTTTGTGGGCTCAATAAGTAAAATAGAGAGATCGATTTATAAGGGAGCTGTATCGGGCTATAGACCGATTCAGACCATAATAAACACGTATGTTAATGGTCATGAGAGAATCCGTCGTACAAAATTTCAGCCAAATCGAATAATAATTGCGACCTCTGGAGGCTCAAGAAGTCAAGATCCCAGATCGGTTTATATGGCAGCTATATCAGGTTATGAACCGATTGCAACCATACTTGGCACAGTTGTTGGATATCATAACAAAACACGTCGTGCAAAATTTCATTCCAATCGGATAAGAATTGCACACTTTTGAGGCTCAAGAAGTCAAGTCCCAAGATCGGTTTATATGACAGCTATATCAGGTTATGAACCGATTTGAACCATATTTGGCACAATTGTTGGATATCATAACCAAATACTACGTGCCAAAATTCATTCAAATTGGATAAGAATTGCGCCCTCTAGAGGCTCAAGAAGTCAAGACCCAAGATCGGTTTATATGACAGCTATATAAGGTTATGAACCGATTTGAACCATACTTGGCACACTTGTTGGATATCATAACAAAACACGTAGTGCAAAATTTCATTCCAATCGGATAAGAATTGCACACTCTAAAGGCTCAAGAAATCAAGACCCAAGATCGGTTCATATTCATAAAATTTCAAGCGGCTAGCTTTACTCCTTCGGAAGTTAGCGTGCTTTCGACAGACAGACGGACGGACAGACGGACGGACATGGCTAGATCGACATAAAATTTCACGACGATCATGAATATATATACTTTATGGGGTCTAAGACGAATATTTCGAGTAGTTACAATCAGAATGACGAAATTAGTATACCCCCATCTTATGGTGGAGGGTATAAAAATCAGGAGATCGAATTTAATAACAAAGCAATATCAATGCACAGACCGAATAAAATCAAATTTAATATAGTCAGTTGGAAGTCATGAGAGAAATCATTGTACAAAATTTGCGCCTTCTTTAGGCGCAATGTATCTTACAGGATACATGCAGAGTCGGATGGATTATATTTATTAAATCTTGCCGATAGTATCGATAGTAAAAATATCACTTGATATCAGTTAAAATAATAAAATATCCATAGCTCCATCGACATTCTGCCAGCTCTAACCTAAACCAATCCTACATAAGCATGTCGGCAAAGAAGTACCATATATTTTTTTTTGAAAATTTTGAGCATAAAGGTCTTACGAACAAGTTCGTTTCAAAATGTGTCAATTTGGAACAATAAAAAGTTTACAAGGAAATCCGTAACCAATTGCAACATCACAATGGGAATGCTCTCTAGTCATAGCTTGTTTATAATTTTTTGGCCGAAGAAAATACCGTAATCCCGCCACAGCCACCGTATTCAGCGCCATGCTATTTTTTTCTGTTCCCAAAATGGTTATGATTTAATAACATCAAACCACCCTGATAACAGTTATTATTAAATCAAACATCAACTACGAAATCGCAAAACCAATAAGTTAACATTTTCTTCAAGCGGCGGGCGTCAAGTTTATTGTGAGAATACCTAGGTATCCGTATACTCGGTATATTTTCCACCGAGACACACTATAAAATGTCGTCAATATGAAAACTTTTTTAAGAGTCTTGGCAACAGATTAATTGTTGCTGGTGATTTTAATGCCAAACACATTAAGTGGGGGTCTCGTTTATGTAATCCAAAAGGAAGAGAGCTTTTTCAATATATATATCTCGAAACCATTATAATGTGTTGTCAACAGGTAGCCCAGTACGTATACTGGCCCACAGATACCAATAAAATACCGGACCTTCGGGATTTTAGAGTTTATCTTGGAATATCTCGAAATCAACTACAATACATATCGTTGGAAGTGACTACAGCCCAATTAATATAAATTTTAGTACAAACCTTGCCAAAAAAAAAGAAACAAATAAAAGCGTGCTAAGTTGGCCGGGCCGAATTTTGTATACCCTCCAAAATGGATCGCATTCGTCAAGGGTTTTCCCGGTATATCTTTTTATGCAAACATATGATGAAAGAACGTAATTGCTGTGATATTGGAGCTGTAATATCAAGTTATCGTTCATTTTGGACCATAATTGAATTCAATGTTGGAGACAATGGTAGAAGTCTTGTAAAAATTTCAGCCAATTCGAATAAAATTTGCTCCCTTTAGGGGCTCAAGAAGTTAAATAGGGAAATCAGTTTATATGGGAGCTATATCAGGCTATAGACCGATTCAGACCAAAATTGACGTATATTGAAGGTCATGAAAGATGTCGTTGTTCAAAATTTCAACCAAATCTGATAATGATTGACACGTATATTGAAGGTCATGAAAGATGTCGTTGTTCAAAATTTCAACCAAATCTGATAATAATTGCGACCTCTAGAGGCTCAAGAAATCAAGATTCCAGTTGGGTTTATATGGCAGCCATATCAGGTTATGAACCAACTAAAACCATATTTGACACAGTTGTTAGAAATCATAACAAACCAAATTTCAGCCAAATCGGATAAGTTTTGCGCTCTCTAGTGGCTCAAGAAGTCAATGTTCAAGATCGGTTTATTTGGCAGCTATATCAGGTTTACGACCGATTTGAACATAGTTGTTGGAAGTCATAATAAAACATCTCATGCAAAATTTCAGCCAAATCGAATAAGAATTGTGCCCTCTAGCGGCTCAAAAAATCAAGACCCAAGATCGGATTATATGGCAGTTATATCAAAACATGGACCGATATAGCCCATTTACAAAACCAACCGACCTACACTAATAAGAAGTATTCATGCAAAATTTCAAGCGGCTAGATTTACTTCTTCGTAAGTTAGCGTGCTTTCGACAGACAGACGGACATGGCTAGATCGACTTAAAATGACACGACGATCAAGAATATGTATACTTTATGGGGTCTCAGATGAATATTTCGAGGAGTTACAAACAGAATGACGAAATTAGTATATCCCCATCCTATGGTGGAGGGTATAAAAAGAAGCTTATCACAAATCGTACTATTGTAAACATCTCTCAAAATTTCCTTTATGAAAGAATTATTTTATATATAGAAATTAAAAATTTATATCAATTAGATGAAGTAATTGAAAATCTTAAAGTCAAAAAGGACGTTTCGAAGAATTTGGCACAGAACTCGTAATACATGAGATTAAACTAATTTTAACCGTTCTTCTAACTATCTCAAGTAAAAGCTTAAAGAAATAAAAAAAATTAAATATAAAATTTTTTTAAACAGCCTCAATACTAATAACAACAACAACGTAAACAGTCTTTTGAATGCAACGAAATATCTCAAAATGTCCTAAAAGGAGAGACGTTCCAATCAAAAATGCCAATTGAAGTTGGGGTAGATCAAATGCCATTTTCATTATGTAACAACCTCCATGCAAAAGAAGTTTCGAATTATCTTGAAACTGCTTGCCAGATGTACCCTTCTTTTAAACATTTTACGATCGGAGAAGTCAGAAGTGAAATAAAAAAGTTGATGAAAAAATCACCCGGCTATGAGTCAATTGATGGACAATTTATCAAATCTCTACCAAAAAAGGTTTGGTACTACTTACTGTAATATTCAACTCAATCCTAAGACTTAGTTACTCTCCCAAAAAGTGGAAATGTGCTAAAATTACAATGGTTCCAAAGCCTGGAAAACCCGAAAATGCTGTATCTTCGTATAGGCCAATCAGTCTCCTACCTGTGTTATCGAAATTATTTGAAAAGCTTCCCCGAAAAGGTTGTCTACCTTTCTGCAATCATTAGATATATTGCCGGATCATCGATTTGGGTTTCGTCAAGGACATGACACCTCTGAGCAGTGTCACAGAGTAGTCAATATTATACGAGATGCCTTGGAGAATAAAATGTATTGTTCGTCAGTGTTTTTAGATGTTAAACTGGCTTTCGACTGGGTATGGCATAAACGATTATTATTAAAACTGAAACATTTTTTACCCACTCCATTTTATCTGCTGTTGAAATCGTACTTGCATGAAAGAAATTTTTATGTGAGTATCAAGGGTATGGATTCTGAAATCGGAATGATAAATGCAGGATTTCCACAAGGCAGTGTGCTAGGGCCTGTTTTATAAGCAATCGCTACCTATGACATGCCAGTCTCTGACGATATATCTGTGGCAACATATGCATATGAATCAGTCCTACAAGTGATTGTCATAGACAGGCCACAAATAAAATCCAAAGACATCGATCGATAGTACAGGAATGGTACAAAAAGAGAAATATAGAAGTGAATGCTGAAAAATCTGTTCATGTGTCATTTGGCCTCAGAAGAGAAGAATGTCCCCCGCCTTTATTCAATGGAACTATGTTACCTTAATCCAGTTGCTTGGGATTCATTGACAAGAGATTAACGTGGAATGAACACATTCGGATGAAAACACTTCAACTAAATCTTAAAACCAAGAAAATGCAATGGTTATTAAGCCCGAGATCTTCAATGACTTTAAACAACAAAGTGTTTCTTTACAAAACTATTCTAAAATCAATATGGACATTTGGGATTCAGTAATGGGGTATGGAGTTACAGCTAGCAACTCTATAGTGTTGCATAAGAATGATCACTGGCTCTCTATGGTTTGTCAAAAATTACAATATTCACAAAGACCTTGATATTCCTTTTAATAAGGATGAAAAAATAGATTAAATAGATTAAGTAATCATTGCAATGTATTAGCCATTAAATTATTGGATGATACAAATGAAGTAAGAAGACTAAAGAGACACCATGTTCTAGATCTCCCTTTTATTTAGATACATTTAATCGTAGTTATTTTCAAACTGGATAAAATCAAATATGAAAAATATATGTTTTGCTAAGATCAATGGAACTTGGGCAATTCTGTTTATTTTAAGTGTCAATTAAATCTGCTTATTGTTTCCTGTAAATAGATTGCGAATAAAAGAAGATTTATACAAAAAAAAATATGAAAGATATATGAAGGGGTGGCATTTTGTGACGATTGAGGTGATAAAAACCTAATCGCTGAGGTCAACACCATACCAAAAATCGTATGCCAGAACTGCCAATCCTGGCTTCCAAACGCTGTCAAAGTGAGTCACTGAAAAATTTAGTTTGTTTGTTAGATAGTCATCACACCTCACGAAAAACCGATAGACCTTCTTTAAAATGGTTAGTTGCGCTGGCCCATCGAAAACCTAATTACTAAGGATCTTAAATGGGGAGGAAAAAAAGGAATTCGGACATCCGGTTTTTGGCCAACAGATTTGATCACACTATGCTCTAGCGTCACATGTCTAGCAAAAACATAGAAACATTTGTTCGGCATATGGCATTACAAAAGCTGCAACTGCATACACTTTTGGCCTCAAAAATTCATTATAGTTATGTATGCATATTTATATTTTTGCATCAACAATATACCCAGTGGCGGAAAGAGGCGAAATAGATGCATACACACATGCCTACAAAGGCAGTTAGCAGTACATCCACACAAATGTTAACACCATTTCAAAATAACATTGGGTGTCATTGACACGATGTCATGCACATCCCATTGCTCGAAATATCCCTTGTGAAGGGTTTGCAAAAATGTCCATTTAAGAGACCTGCGAATGTACCATTATTAGAAGGCATGCTGTAAAAGCAGTTTTTTCAGCCCTGCTGAAAATTGGATATTTGTATGGCCTAAGAAGCAAAAACAAAAAGAAAGAAATCTTTTTTTGTAGTTGTTGTTCAAGTTTAATTCACACTTCTTCACGTATTCATTATTGGTTTCCTACTTTTCAAAACAAAATTTGTTCAAATTTATAAAATGTTATAGAATTTATCTTTAGAGAACATTTTGTTAAATGTCTTTCAAGAAAAGTTTTCTTCGCTTTTGTCGAGAAAAAATTATAAAGAGATTTTAGTGACATTTTCTCCTAAGAAATTAGTGTTTTGAAATTTGGCCTTAAGAAAAAGTTTCACTGAAATTTTGCCTTTAAATAAAAACTTATTGAAATTTTGTCTTTAGAAAGAACTTCATTGTTATTTTTATTTTTTTTTTTTTTTTGGAAAATTTTTTTATTATAATTATGTTTTAAAAACAAATGTTCCTTTTTTTCTTTTGTCTTTGAAAAAAATTAAAAAATTTGGCCTTTCATTCATATTTTAAATTTATACAGATAATAATTAATTGAAATGGTTGTATTTAATTTTTTAAATTATTTTTCCGATTTTTTTTTTTTTAATTTTGTCTTTAAAAATATATTCTTTAAAGTGTATCCCTTATGTAAATTTCATGGAATCCTTGCCTTCAAAGAGCATTTCACTGAAAAGTTGCTTTTAAAATTTCGAGTAGCCCGGAGTAAAGTTTTGTCTTTAGATAATACAATACAATCAATAAACATTTTGTCTTTAGGAAATATGTTATTGAAATTTAGAAAAAAATTTGTTCAAATTGTGTTTTAAAAAATTTAATTTCGAGAACCTTTTTCATCAAATTTTGTCTTTAATAAAATGTTGTCTGCAATGAAAACTTCATTGATATTTTGTGGACAAAATTTCATTAAAAGTTTGTCTAAAGAAAAATTTCATAAAAATATTATGGAAATTTTGTGTTTAGAGAACATTTCTTTGACATTTTGTTTTAGAACATGTAAAAAGGCGTTAAGTTAGGCCGGGCCGAACTTTTGATACCCACCACCTCGGGTATATATGTGAACCACCGTTCATCAAAATCCGGTGAAAATAGTATACCTTATGCCCCATAGCAGTTATATTAAAAAACGATCCGATTTGGACCAAATAATAATAAGTACAAGTCATTGTTCAATTGTGTTTAACAAAATATTGGTCTTTTTAGTAGCTATATCTAAAAATGAACCGATCTGAACCGTATACAACATGGATGTCGAAAAGCCTAACATAAGTCAATGTGTCAAATTTCAATTAAATTGGATTATAAATGCGCCTTTTTTGGGGCCAAGACTTTAAATAAAGATATCGGTCCATATAGCAGCTATATGCAAATCTTGATCAAATTGCAGAAATATGTGTAGGGGCTTAACTTAACTCTATGTCCCAAATTTCGGCAACATCGGACAATAGATGCGCCTTTTATGGATCCAAAACTTTAAATCGAGAGATCGATCTATATGGCAGCTATATCCAAGTCTAGACCGATCTGAGTGAAATAAAAGAAGGATGTCGAAGGGCTTAACACAACTTACTGTCCCAAATTTCGGCGATATCGGACAATAAATGCGCTATTTATGGCCCCAAAACCTAAAACCGAGAGATCAATCTATATGGCAGCTATATCCAAATCTGGACCGATCTGAGCGAAATTGACGATTTATGTCGAAGGGCCTAACACAACTCACTGTCCCAAATTTCAGCAAAGTCGGATAATAAATGTGGCTTTTATTGGCCTAAGACCCTAAATCGCAGGATCGGTCTATATAGCAGCTATATCCAAATCTGGACCGATCTGAGCCAAATCAACGAACGACGTTGAAGGGCCTACGACAACTCACTGTCTTAAATTTCAGCAAAATCGGATAATAAATGTGGCTTTTATGGGCCTAAGACCACAAAACGGAGGTCTATATGGCAGCTATATCAAAATCTGGACCGATCTGAGCCAAATTGACGAAAGAAGTCGAAAGGCCTAACACAACTCACTGTCCCAAATTTCAGCAATATCGGATAATAAATGTGGTTTTTATGGGCCTACGACCCCAAATCGGAGGATCGGTCCATATGGCAGCTATATCCAAATCTGAACCAATCTGGGCCAAACTGAGGAATGATGTAGTAGTAGTAGTAGTAGTAGTAAACTTCTTTATTGAATATTTTCATAAAAATACATTTCTTTTTTTTTACAATTCTAAGAAGTAATTTTATAACTTAGCGACAATGTAAAATACGTCTGTCGCATTATATAAGCATTTGCTTATTTAATTGAATTCATTTATTAAAAGTTGCCTATATTTATAGCTCATTTCGAGATAATTTATTAATTTGTGCCAATTTTCTTCTTCTGTACCATCAAGAATGTTGATTATTTCCTCATCGTTCAATATCGGCTTTCCGAATGATATCATTCTAAATTCCCGAAGTATAGGACAGATGCCCAGAAAATGTTGCATTGTTTCAATTTCATGCATGTTACACAATTTACATTCTTTATTTAAGACATCGGGATCAAAACTGTTACACCGTAGAGGGATCATTCCACTGCGCGCTTTAAATATCCACACGATTTCCGCTTGAGAGTACTTTCTGTTTAGGTAAAGATGGGATCTGCTTGGGTTTAAATATCTATATATTCGCCAGCTCTGGCTGAATTGTTTTCTATACTGTCTTTCTTCATGCAATCGTTGTTTCATACCACTTAATAAATCATTGCAGAAAGTGTTCCAATTGCCTTGTGAAGACATCGTTTGTGGCCATTGAACGTGTAGGCTTCGAGATAAGTCTTTTAATTCTGTTACCCAAAATATATTTTTTTGGTATATATATATATATATATCTCCGATAGTTGATTTGGGAGCCTGTTTTGTGTATAGTAATACAAAATTCGCCCCAAATAGTTTAAATGTTTTCCCAGCGTGTATATTTGTGAGTCTTCTACTTCCGTTTCCAGCATTAGTACATAATTTGGTGTAAAACTTGGTACCCTAAGTATTCGCTTCAGAAAATATCTTTGGAGTGCATTAATCTCTTCGAAGTGTGAAAAGCCCCAAATTTCGGCAGCATATGTTTGTATAGATCTACAAACGGCTAAAAATAATTTCCATTTAGAATTCATATCTATATCTGCTCTTCCAATGAATTGGTTCCATGTGGCATTAATAGCGTTTCTTGCTTCATTGTTTCTGGTTTGTACATGTTTGTTGAACTTCATTTTCGGAGTAAAGACTACCCCTAGATATTTGAACTCGTTGGAGATCTTAATTTCTCTGCCGTTGTACATCCACCTTTCGTATTTGCTTAATTTTCCTCCATTTCTAAAGACCATAATTTCGGATTTAGCTAGGTTTACTTCCAAACTCCACATTTTGCAGTATATTTCCAGATTATCTATCATTTTCTGTAGTACTTTTATGTCATCTGCTAGGAAAACGATATCATCTGCATACAAGAGAAGTCGGATGTTAATATTTTCCACAAACAAACCACCTTCGATGAACTCGTGCAGGTCATTTACATAGAGGGCAAATAATAACGGCGATAAAAGACATCCTTGTTTTACGCCTTTGGTTGTTTCGAAGTATTCAGATAGCTCCCTGCCGTTCCATACTGCTGACTGCGTGTTGCTGAATATTTTCTCTATTATTGAGACCATTTTATATGATACACCCATTCTAAATAGTTTATATATAAGGGCTTGCCTTGATATATTGTCAAAAGCTGCCTTGAAGTCGATAAAAAAACAATATACTTTTTTCCTCTCTGCCAATTTCAAGTGGACGATCGAGGCCAGATTGTATATATTATCAACCGTTGAATAATTTTTCCGGAATCCAGCTTGGTATTCTGTAAGAATTTGATAGTTTTCAACCCAATTATATAGTCTTTCATTTATAAGACCCATAAATAACTTCGCCACACAATTCATAAATGAAATGCCCCTGTAGTTTGACGGCTCGTTTAGATCACCTTTCTTATGAATTGGGTAAATAATAGTTTTTGTGAATACAGGATCAATTTCCCCACTCGAATAAATGGTATTGTATATTCTTAACAGCAGACTATTAAACTCTTCGGTGCCGTTTATGAAGAACTCATATGGTATCCTATCCTCGCCGGGTGCCTTATTTCTTTTAACTTTCACTAGCATTTTCTGCAGTTCCGACATCGTAAAGTGCCTATCGAGATCCATATCATTTTTATAAGGGGAAGCATAGTGAATAAGAGTCTCTTGAGATTTATTTAATAAGTTTTCATAGTAGGATTTAAAGGCATCTGGGGTAATATTTGAGCCCACGAGGTTACATTGGTTACGAATTTCTTTCGCCATTTTCCACCATTCTTTGGAGTTTTTGATGTTATTTAGTTTGTTGGCTATTGTATTGTAATACACGGATTTATTGGTACTGCATACAGTTTTGTACTCTTTTTGTGCGACTATATATCGTCTCTTGTCTTCCAAATTCCTTGTTGTCCTCTACACCTTTAAGAGCTTAAAACTTTTCATTCTTGCATTATTACAGTTTTTGTTGTACCATTTATTTTTCGGCTCAAAAGGCTTTTTGTGATTAATCAATTTTGAAGCGGATTTCACTATTATTTGGTTAATATCGTTGAGGTTGATGTGATTTACACCAGCGATATTACGTATGTATACTTTCATTTATCTTTCTTTGATAATTATCCTTTTCTTCATCTTTCCATATCAATTTTGGCAATCGAGACATCTTTTCCCCCGTTCGTGAAGTGGGTTCAATATTTATTTTCGTCAGGATAGGGAAATGATCTGACCATACTTTATCTTCCACTCTGAACTCTTCAATCTTTCCCAAAATTTCCTTAGATACCGCGCATATGTCGTTTACTGACTCACCCAATGTCGTAATGTATGTCAATTTTCCATCCTCATCACCCTTCGTTATTCCATTCAAAATAAGCATGTTATAATTATCACATAGTTGTATAAATTTAGCACCTTTTTGATTTACAGTTTTATCTCTTGATTTTCTGCAATCATATCCTGAGCAAAAGCTACTTTTATATATTTCTCCGATATTCTGGTTTGTTTCTCCGATTCGGACATTAAAATCACCTATGAGTATAGGGTTTTGTATTTCTATGTATGTCTTGAAAATACTTTGCCAGTTTTTCAAAGTCATTGTCCCAATTGGCAGGTCTTAAGTATTGAGGTATTACGCTGTAAGTATTTTCCATTGTGTACAATTTTAAAAGCGGGGTTTCCCCTATATCAATAACTTCATGCGAAATACCAGTATCGTGTAGATGTTTGCTTATACCGATCAAACAGCCTCCAATTGCTCTGCCGTATCTATGAATGCGTGTCGCATGCTTAAAAAATAAATCAAACCCGCTGAAATATGATTTTGCTCTTTCTATTTTGTTCGGTTCAAGGTGCGTTTCCAATAATATAAGAATCTCAAATTGTTTGATATATTGAAAAAAAGTTGGGTACAAATACTTATTTTCTAGGCCATTAATGTTGTACGATAAAATCGAAATATTATACGGTTTAATCGCTTGTGTATTATTTATTAGTTTTTTGGATACGAATCATCATTAAGTTGATAATAATTTAAACAAATAGTTTTTATATCCTCCCCATATAATTTGACAAGTTCTTTTTCTCCATCAGCGTTGCCAGATACAAGTTTGTGATCGGAATTCCATTTAAACCAACGGTCTTTTATTTTTAGCTTGTCTTCTCTTACAACAACTTTATGCTATTTGCTAACCGCTAAAATTTGTTTTCGAAGAATAAGAAAAGTCTTTTTGTGCTGTTGCTTGTTTGGTATCATATCACGTTCAATAGAGATATCAGAGCCCGACAATTTTTTTGTATTTCGAAATATCTGTTGTAGAGCATCTTCGTTCTCAAGTTCGGCTATAACTGCCATTTTTCCGTTACGGTCAAAAACTTTGCGGACATTTTTCGTACTTGCCGTTACGTTTAATTTTTCTCTGAACAGTTTTTGCACCTCTTCTTTTGGATTTTTTGCACTTGGTAGGCCTTTAATAAATAACTTACTTGACCTGATTTGATTTTCTAGCCAAGTAATATCCTTTTTATACTGACTATTTTCTATTTTCACTTTACTTAGCTCTTCTTTCAAACTCTGATTCTCTGACTTCAGTGCATTTATATCAGTGCTGATAGCAATTATCTCGCATTTTATGTCTTCTATGTCTGCTTTCGTAGGTAGCGATTTGAGCTTTTCGTCTAAATTGGAGTTAATAGTTTCTTTTATAAGTTTTATGAGTTCAGTTGGCTCCATGTTTGATGTTGATGACTTTGGTTTTTCTGGCGATGATATTTCGTTGTGTTTCCTCTTGGGTGTTTGAAAATTATCTTGCATATTTCCGAACCCTGCCAATGAATGGTAATGCTGTCGATCGCAGTAGATTAGATATCGATAACTTTTGCTTTGTTGTTATCGGTAGATTACCATCACTAAACTTGGTTGGATAAGGTCAGCTGATATGCTTATTTGTTGTGTCGGTATTTGTCTACTCGTTGATGTCGGAATACCTAATGATGTCGGAATACCTAACACAACCCCCTGTCCCAAATTTCAGCTAAATCAGATAATCAATAATAATAATAATTAAAACCGAGAGATCAGTCTATATGACAACTATATCCAAATCTGGACCGATCTGAGCGAAATTGTCGAATTATGTCGAAGGGCCTAATACAACTCACTGTCGCAAATTTCAGCAAAATCGGATAATAAATGTGACTTTTATGGGCCTACGACTCTAAATCGCAGGATCGGTCTATATGGCAGCTATATCCAAATCTGGGCCGATCTAGGCCAAATTGAAATAAATGTGGCTTTTATGGGCCTAAGACCCTAAATCGGAAGATCGGTCTATATGGCAGCTATAAAAAGATATAGTCCGATATAGCCCATTTTCGAACTTAACCTGCCTATGGACAAAAAAGAACCAGTGCAAAGTTTCAGCTCACTTTCTCAATTTTTAAGGACTGTAGCGTGATTTCAACAGACAGACGGACGGACATGTCTAGATCGTCTTAGATTTTTACGCTGATCAAGAATATATATACTTTATAGGGTCGGAAATGGATATTTCGATGTGTTGCAAACGGAATGACAAAATGAATATACCGCCATCCTTCGGTGGTGGGTATGAAAATAATTGCAGTGGTGAGGCCAGTCCTCCTGTGCCCCCTGGCTATGTCGGAATTCCCACTCCCCGTTTTTAATATCAAACTCATATTCTTCTCGCCAATAACATTTATTTAAGTCTTATATTGCATAGATTTAATTTTGAGGGGTTTTTGAGGTGCCAGACACAAATTTCTACTTTAAAACACCTTTCATTTGAGTCCCAAATTGTTCAGTTTTTCGTAAGGAGGATTATCCGTCCCCCTTTTGACACCAAAAAGATTATAACCCTATAACCATCTGTGGAAATTTCATGAAAATAGTTTGAGCCACGTTTGAATATAAATGACAAAGGGAGATCGGTTGATACGGGAGCTGTATCAGGCTATAGCCCATATTTGAAAAGTACGTTGAAGGCCATGGGAGAAGCCGTTGTACAAAATTTCAGCCAAATCGGATAATAACTGCGCCCTCTATAGACTCAAGAACGGAAGATCCCAGATCGGTTAATTTGGCAGCTATATTAAAACATAAACCGATTTAAAACATATTTGTCACAGTTGTTGGAAGTTATAACAAAACACTGCATGCAAAATTTCAGCCAAATTGGATAAAAATTGCGCCCTCTAGTGGTTCAAGAAGTGATAATTCAAGATCGGTTTATATGACAGCTATATCAGGTTATGAACCGATTTAAAACATACAGAGCACACTTGTTGAAAGTCGTAATGAAACTCTTCATGCAAAATTTTTGCAAAATCGTTTAATAATTGCGCTCTCTAGGGACTCAAGAAGTCAAGACCCCAAATCAGTTTATATGACAGCTATATCTGATTAAGTACCGATTTCAACCATAGTCAGCACAGTTGTTGAAAACCATAACAAAACACCTCATGCAAAATTTCAGCCAAATCGAATAAAAATTGCGACTTTTAGTGGCTCATGGATATATTTGATAAATATATCAAAACATGGACCGATAAAGCCCATTTACAATCCTAACCGACCTGCACCAATAAGGAGTATTTGTAAAAAATTGCAAGCGACCTTACCCCTTCGAATGTTAGCGTGCTTTCGACACACAGACGGACGGACATGGCTACATCGACTTGAAATGTCCCGACGATCAATAATATATACACTTTAGGGGGACTTAGATGAATATTTCGAGGAGATTCAAACAGAATAACGAAATCAGTATACCCCCATCCTATATAAACTCCGTCTTATAAAACATTGGATAATTAAAACAAACTCTTCGTATTTTGGATTTTCGAAACGAATTCGAGCATTAGCATTTATTTGGACAACATTATGGTGTTTCTATCACAATTTTATACAATATATATGAAAAAATGCTTTATACGTTTCTGATACAGCCAATAAACCAATATTTTTATACCCTCCACCATAGTATGAGGGGTATACTAATTTCGTCATTCTGTTTGTAACTACTCGAAATTATCGTCTGAGACCCCATAAAGTATATATATTCTTGATCGTCGTGACATTTTATGTCGACCTAGCCATGTCCGTCCGTCTGTCCGTCCGTCCGTCCGTCTGTCTGTCTGTCGAAAGCACGCTAACTTCCGAAGGAGTAAAGCTAGCCGCTTGAAATTTTGCACAAATACTTCCTATTAGTGTAGGTCGGTTGATATTTTTAATGGGCCATATCGGTCCATGTTTTGATATAGCTACCATATAAACCGATCTTGGGTCTTGCCTTCTTGAGCCTCTAGAAGGCGCAATTCTTATCCGATTGGAGTAAAATTTTGCACGACGTGTTTTGTTATGATATCCAATTTTGCCAAGTATGGTACAAATCGGTTGATGTTTTGATATAGCTGCCATATAAACCGATCTTGGGTCTTGACTTCTTGAGCCTCTAGAGCAATTCTTATCCGATTGGGATGAAATTTTGCACGACGTGTTTTGTTATAATATTTAACAACTGTGCCAAGTATGGTTCAAATCAGTTCATAATCTGGTATAGCTGTCATATAAACCGATCTTGGATCTCGACTTCTTGAGCTTCTGGAGGTCGCAATTCTTTTCCTTTTTTATTGAAATTTTGCACGTAGTGTTTTGGTATCACTTCCAACAACTACGATAAGTATGGTGTAAATCGGTCCATGTTTTGAAATAGCTGTCATATAAACCGATCAGGGGTCTTGACTGCTTGAGCCCCTAGAGGGCGCAATTCTCGTCCCATTTTACTGAAATTTTGCACGTAGTGTTTTGGTATTACTTTCAACAACAGTTCTGAGTATGATTCAAATCGGTTCATAATCTGGTATAGCTGTCATATAAACCGATCTTGGGTCTTGACTTCTTGAGCCAATTGAGCGCGCAATTCTCATCCGATTTGGCTGAAATTTTGTACAACGGCTTCTCTTATGACCTTCAACATAAGTGTCTAATATGGTCTGAGTCGATCAATAGCTTGATACAGCTCCCATATAAACCTATTTCCTGATTTTGCTTCTTGAGCCCCTACAAGGCGCAATTCTTATCCCAATGAACTGAAACATTACACAATGACTTCTACAATGTTCATCATTCGTTTACCGTCCGAATCGGACTATAACTTGGTATAGCTCTAATAGGATAACAGTTCTTATTCAATATTCTATGTTTGTCTAAAAGGAGATACCGCGCATAGAACTCGACAAATGCGATCTATGGGTATATAAGATTCGGCCCGGCCGAACTTAGCACGCTCTTACTTGTTAACTCTTCCTTTTCCCAAGTCATGTAAAAAATCCCTAATAAAAGTATTCGAATTAACAAATGCATTGGACCGCATATTTAGAGCAATGGAGGAATAGTGGGTATCGGATCTAACCTAATCTAAGCTTAAGAAGATGAGTAAGAGTCGTGAGAAGTGGAAACGAATCTGTATACAAAACAAATAAAAGCGTAGTTAGTTCGGCCGGGCCGAATCTTACATACCCCCCACTATGGATTGCATTTGTCGAGTTCTTTTTAAGCAAACAAAGGATAAAAGATAAGAAATAATATGCTTTTGAAGCTATATCAAGTAATGGTTATGGAATCGGACCATAATTCAATTGAATCTTGGAGACCATAGTAGGAGTCATTGTGTAAAATTTCAGCTAATTCGAATAAGAATTGGGATCTTTAGAGGCTTAAGAAATTAAATTGGAAGACCGGTTTATATGGGAGCTGTATCAGGCTATAGACCGATTCGAAACATATTTGATACGTAAGTTGAAGGTTATGGGACAAACCGTTATTCAAAGTTTCAGTCAAATTGGATAATAATTACGCCCTTTAGAGGTTCAAGAAGTCACGATCCCAGATCGATTTATATGACAGGTATATTAGGTTATGAACTGCTTTGAACCATACCTAGAACAGTTGTAGGAAATCATAACGAAATACGTCATGCAAAAGTTCAGACAAATCAGATAAGAATTGCGCCCTCTAAAGGCCCAAGAAGTCAAGACCCCAGATCGGTTTATATGACAGCTATATCAGGTTATGTACGTACCGTACTAAACACAGTTGTTGGAAATCATAACGAAATACGTAATGCAAAATTTCGGACAAATCGGATAAGAATAGCGCCCTCTAAAGGCTCAGATCGGTTTATATGGCAGCTATTTCAAAACATGGACCGATATGGTCCAGTTACAATCCAACCGACCTACACTAATAAGAAGTATTTGTGCAAAATTTCAAGTGACTAGCTTAACTCTTTCGAAAGTTAGCGTGCTTTCGACAAACAGTCGGACGGACGGACGGACATGGCTAGATCGACTTAAAGTTTAATAAAATGATCAAGAATATATTCTTTTTATGGGGTCTAAGACGAATATTTCAAGGAGTAACAAACAGAATGACGAAATTATTATGCCCCCATCCTATGGTGAAGGGTATAAAAGTGAATTTAGTGTTTGTTTGTATGTTGTTTTGTTTGTTTGTTAGTTCCGTATAGACTCAAAACCGGATAAACCGACTTCCGTAAAATTTTCACAGATTGTGGGAAGTGGTCCGGAAGGAGCAATAGGCTATAAAATTATTTGATATCGGAAGGTGGGCGGACCCTCCCCCTTACCTTAAATGTACCACCCAAACTTAAAGTGGACCCATCGGGACAATATGCATGATTAGAGTACGAATTTCAGATTAAAAATTAGGTCCAAGTAATTGGAGGTCCGCCCCGACCAAAAAACCTCCCAAAATAGGTTTATTGGACGATAATGACAATATGGGGCTCGACCCTCCCCCGTTTCTTCCAAAACAATATGACAATATGAAACAATATGAAAGATATTGGAGAGTCGAATACGAATCTTATATATAAAAATAAATTTGTGTTTGTTTGTTAGTTTGTATGTTTGTGTGTTCCTTATAGACTCAGAAACGGCTGAACCGATTTTCTTGAAATTTTCACAGTTGGTGCAAAATGACCCCGTGGTGAAAATAGGGTACTACATTTTTTGATATTTGAGGGGGGGCGGACCCTCCCCCTTACCCTAATTTTCAGAAACGCCAGATCTCGGAGATGGGTGGTGCTCTTATATAGTAACTTAAAAATAAAAATTTTGTATCCAAATTTCGGATGGGGTACCTAGGGGGGCTGCCCCACCCTAAAACCTACCGAACATATATTTAGACCAATCACGACAATATGTGTCTCAAACGAAAGGTATTTAGGAGTAGAATACGAATTTGATATCAAAATGTAGGACCATGTATTTATTGCATCATCCCTTCCCCAAAACATCACCAAAGGGAAAAAATTTTTCGACCATGCCAATATGTGGCTCAAATGAAAGGTATTTGAGTTTAGAAAACGAATTTGATAACCTAGTTTGGGGCCATGTGTTTGGGGGACGCCTCATCCTGTAAATTCTTCTAAAGCCAATGGCAATATGGGGTTTAAATAAATGGCATTTGAAAGAAGAGCACGATGCTGACATTTTTTCAGGGCCAAGTATCTGGGGGACCACCTCTCCCCCGAAAACACCACTAAGTCAGACATCATGAGAATATCGGGCTGAAATGAAGTATTTTAAGAATGGAGTGCACTTTACATCCAGACTTAAATTCGTAGACCAATAAAGATCATATGGGATTCAAATAAAGGCACTTATATTGTTTAACTTTTTAGCCAAGCGATATACTATTTTCGTAGCATGGTATTTCACTAAAAGATCTTTAATTGTCGAAAATAAATATTCCAAGGAAACTTTTGTTCCATATAAAGTAAAAGAAGGTGCAGAGGAGCGGGCCCGGGTCAGCTAGTCTTATATATAAAAATCAATTTGTTTTTGTTTGTAGATTTGTTTGTGTATCCGAAACGGCTGAACCGATTTTCTTGAAATTTTCACAGATGGTGCACAATGACCTTGTGGTAAAAATAGTGTACTACATTTTTTGATATCTGAAGGGGGGCGGACCCTCCCCCTTACCCTAATTTTCAGAAACGCCAGATCTTGGAGATGGGTGGTGCGATTTAAGCGTGATCTTATATAGTACTCTAAAAATAAAAATTTGGTATCCAAATTTCGGATGGGGTACCTAGGGGGGCTGCCCCACCCTAAAACATACCAAACACATATTAAATGAAAGGTATTAAGAATGAGAAAACGTATCTGATATCCAATTGTCGGACCAATTTTTAGGGGGAGCACTCCAACCCCCAAAACACCCCCAAATCGGACATATTTACCAACCATGGCAATATGGGAATCAAATGAAAGGTATTTGCGAGTAGAATACGAATCTGGTATCCAAATGTGGGACCAAACAGAATTTATTTACTGACCATGGGGATATGGGGCTTAAATAAAAGGTATTTGAACGTAGAATACGAATCTGATATCCAAATATGGGACCAATTGTTTGGGGGGCCGCCTTTCCCCAAAAACATCCCCCAAAGGGGACAAATTTACGACCATAGCCATATGGGGCTCAAATGAAAGGTATTTGGGAGTAGACCACGAATCTGATATCAACATTCGGGACAAATTGTCTAGGGGACGTCCCACCACCATAATAACCCCCAAATAGGACGTATTTGCTCACCAATTTGGGTCTTCAAGCCAGTGCTGCTTGATATTGCTCGAGGCCAATTTTGAGGCCAATGGCAATATAGGGTTCAAGTAAATGATATATAGATATGAGAATGGAGCACGTTGCTGATATATTTTCAGGGCTTAATGTTTGGGGACCACACCACTCCCCAAATCACCTCTAAATCGAGCATATTTACCTACTATGTCAATGTGGGGTTCAAATGAATGATATTGGGGAGTAGAGCTCGATATTGATATCCGCTTTCGGGACCAATTTTCTGGGGTCTACCCCTTTCTCAAAATGCACCACAAGCAGCAATTATTTACTGACCATCGCAATATGGGGCTCAAATAAAGGTATTTGCGAGTAGAATACGAATATCCAAATGTGGGACCATCTACTTGTGGCATGCCCTTTCCCGAAAAACCCGCAAAATGGCAATAATTTACCGACCATGCCAATATGTGGCTCAAATGAAAGGTATTTGAGATTAGAAAATTAATTTAATAACCAATTTCGGAGCCAAGCGTTTGGGGGTCGCCCCATCCTATAAACTCTCATTAAACCAATGGCAATATGGGGTTTAAATAAATGGTATTTGAGAGAAGAGCACTACGGGACCACCTCTCCCGCGAAAGCATCCCTTAATCAGACATCATGAGAATATCGGGCTGAAATAAAGTCTTTTACGAATTGAGCACATCTAATATCCAAACTTAAATGACACGCACGACGTAGTCCAATAAAGATCATATAGGATTAAGATAAAGGCACTTCCATTGTTATACTGTTAGTCATGCGATATGCATATTCTATTATCATAGCATGGTATTTCACTAAAAGCTCTATAATTGTCGAAAATACATATTCTAAGGATAATTTTATTCTACATATAGCTCAAGAAGGCGCAGCGGAGCGGGCCCTATTCAGCTAGTTGGCTACTAAAAGCCAATATTAAGAGCGGTACGAGATCACGCCACTGGGTATGCGAACATATTAGTCCACGTGAATGCACTAGTAGAACTTATGCATGTTCAATATGATTCACAGAACTTATATTATACGAGAATCCGTTTGTACAAAGATCAGCAAACCCTTTAGGTCCCATTTTCATACTTTGAGACTAAATCGGTTAAGAAATCAATTAATCATTTCTCGATAATTCGAGAGAACAGCAACACGGAGTAATCGGTTTGTATTGTGCCTGGTAAGTTGCAAGTTTTGCCCATGAACATTCCACTAAGGAACAGGCGCAAACAGGAGGCCACCGTAGCGCAGAGGTTAGCATGTCCGCCTATGACGCTGAACGCCTGGGTTCGAATCCTGGCGAGACCATCAGAAAACATTTTCAGCGGTGGTTTTCCCCTTCTAATTCTGGCAACATTTGTGAGGTACTATGCCATGTAAAACTTCTCTCCAAATTAAAAGGAGGCCCCTTATCATTGAGCTTAAACTTGAATCGGACTGCACTCATTGATATGTGAGAAGTTTGCCCCTGATTTGTGCCTGGTACATTAAAGCATTATTTCAAATGGCAGAAATGCACCAACGTGGGAGACTTTCTAGATGAACCTCTAAAGTTGGTTAAGCTTTGACCAAAAACGTCTCCAATCGCTCACCAATTGCTGGTGCTTCCATAGTTCAGACTTTGCCGAGTGAAATTAGGCATCCTGCAAAAATATTTATTAGACGATTAGAATAGTCTTGAAACAAGTACTTATCAAAATGACAGCACTTGAAGTGTATGGGACTAAGAAGACTTTGAATGTAATCGTTGTGGTACATGCAAAAAGGAAGACCGAAACTGAGATGGAAAGACCAGGTGGAGAGACATCTCGAAACTAGGTGTTCGAAATTGGAGAAGGAGTGCCGAAAATGGAAACGCTTGCAAATCTGTTCTAAGTTCGACTAAAGGAACAAGCGTTCTGTGATAGCCAAGTTAGTAAATTATGTTAGCTATTATATATGTTTGCACATTATGGCCGGTCATGTATTTGATTACTATAGCTATTTTATTCCGAAGGGAATCGAGCTTCATTACCTTAAGAATGTGGTAAGAAGGGAAGATTTAACTTTGGAATGTTGCTCAATAGATTTTACCAGAACAGGATCCAAGGAAAAGTATTCATGCTTAACAATTATGGTGGACTTGACCATAAAATATCTTTGACTTACACATGTACATGGCACATTCATCTATGTATTTGTGTTGCATTCATACCTTGAGGTTTCGTTATCTCTAGAACAAGTTACTGAATGTAGTTCACTTTGTGTTTTTGCAGAATGACCGACTTATGATTGGACAATATGTTACCATGTTCGGTGACGTCATTAGCCACGTTAATATTTCTGCAGTCAAATCAGAGGACGGAGGTGACTATGAATGCAAAGCAATTTCTCGTGCCGGTGAAGCATCACATACTGCTCGACTGAATATTTATGGTGAGTAATTTTAACTTGATTGCAACGGTATGCGAAGCAAAGGAGAGGATAAGAGATAGAAAGATATGTCACATTTATGCATGCATGGCACACACAAACACATTATGCCATAACTCGTTTCTTCTTTTTCTTCCAACTTAGGTATGCCTTACATACGTCCAATGCCAAAGTTGTCTGCTGTTGCTGGCAAATCATTTTTCCTCAAATGTCCTGTGGCAGGATATCCCATTGATAGCATTATCATCGAGAAAGGTATGTGTGTTCGTCCATTCAGAGGAATAAAGAAAACTTCATGTGCATATGTACGAGTTCGGACTGCATATTTCATAAATCAATTCAATTTATTTCACTTCCATCCCCACCTTCTACCTCTGCCTAAACGAAACCAAATGAATGCAACAACTCGCCATCCGCTCTTGTTTGCATCATCAGACGGCGTCAAACTACCCACCAACATATGACAGCGTGTCCAAAATGGCACGTTGCTCATCGAGAATGTCCAACGTACAGCCGACCAAGGTACATACACATGCATAGCCCGAAACAAGCACAACTACACGTCGCAACGTTCGGTCGATGTTAAAGTCCTGGGTAAGTTCTATTGCCAGTGAGTGTCCATTTGGCCACGCTATCATGTTGTTGTTTCATCGCTTATAGGCCCCGATGTAATTTGTTTTCATTACGTATGTACTCAGGAATTACACAAATATTGCAAAATGAAATGAGATCGCTTGACACTAGCATACTCGTACTTTGTCGTCCATCCATCCAAAAATACAGGTCTTGACGCATGTATGTTATAAGGTGTGAGCGGTTCGTTTCTTAGAATTGCATCAGATTTTCACGCGAATATTTTGTTTATTAAAGCGTAATGAAATTTATAGTTGGTGAGTTGTTAAATAGCATGATTAAAAAACCCCTTAGAAACTGAGGAAAAGAATCAATTTTACAGATTCTCAAAATTACAGTGGAATAGTGTTACACAGCGCGTTCTGAGTTTTACCCTACACCATATGGGTATAGAAGCTAAGTCGTAACTTAAATTTGATATAAAGAATTTCGACCAAAATCCGTACACAATGTGTGAGTCATAAAGAAAATTGGTGTGCAAAGTTTTGAAAAGATCGGTTGGCCCTAAAAGTGAAAATCGGGAGACACATATACATATGGGGGCTTTATCTGAGGCGATGTTGGTGAAATTTGTCAGTGATCCAAAGAGTCACAAGAGAAACTTTCGTGCCAAATTTTGTGAGCATCGGACTAATCCCCAAATTATTGCAGTATAAGTTAAAATTGGTCGAATATAAAATTTAAAATATATACATAAATATATATAAATATGTTTATACAAGCTGGACAGGACCCGCTCCACTGCGCCTTCTTTGACTGTCTTATTTTGTCTGAGCCCTATTCGGTCGCGTCAGGAATAAGTCTTGTTTGGGGGTGCTGGTACGGCGGTGGATCGGAGTAGCCAAACTCTTTGCCCCAAAAGTGGATATCATATTGATACTCCACTCCCGAAAATCACATTGGAGCAACAAATTGCTACAATTTTGCCATATTCCACCAATATGTCCAATTTTAGGGGTATGCAGGGTGGGGCGGCCACTCACGTACTTACAAACAAATAACAAATTTTGCCCATGAACTTTTCACTAAGCAAAAGGGGCAAACTTCTCACATATCAATGAGTGCAGTCGGATTCAAGCTTTATGCTCAATGATAAGGGGTCTGTTTTTTATAGCCGAGACCGAACGGCGTGTCGCAGCGTGACACCTCTTTCGAGAGAAGTTTTACACTTAGCCCTGAAAAATATCAGCATCGTGCTCTACTCTCAAATTTCTTTAGTTTGAGCCAAAATTGCCATTGGCTTGAGGGGAGTTTATGGGTTGGCACGACCCCCAAATATTTGGCCTCAAATTAGATATCAAATTCTTTTTCTACTATCAAATAAGTATTATTTATCGCCATAGTAGACAATCATGTCCGGTTTGAAGGGAGTTTAGGGCGGACCCTAAAGTCATATCAGCATCGTGCTAGAGTCAAGCACTTTGAAGGATGCTATCAAGATACTACAGGGCTACGGGTCTCGTTCAGATTCGCACTTATTAATTTCTTTTTTGTATTGGTTATCTACATTCAAAGTCATATTTCAAAGCGACCACTTGGGATACTACATTCTTAAAAAGAATGTAAAAAGTGTACTCTACTACCTTTTATTTCAGTTCTATTCTATCCTGATCGTCCTCCATATAAATATTATTTCATATTATTCCAATATTATTTCCCTTTTTTTGAGTAGTATAGGGAAAGGGGATTGCTGACATGTCCAATCATTTGAGTACAATATATTCACGGTCATACTACATGACAGTTTGGCGTTGCATTTATTGGGAGGAGAGGTTCGGTCCCCCGACGCTAAGAACCAAACGAAAATTTTTTTGAATCTTTTATTGTCGCGATCTACTGTCCTTCGAAAAGGTAGGACGTGACCCAGATACTTGAATCCTTATGCCAACATTAGATTCGAGATGTATTGTCATATACCTTTCTTGACATATTATCCCGATCGAACTACACGTCCTGTTGAAGGGTATTTAGTGGGTGGGCCGGTTCCATACTCTGTCCTAATTGTGCATGTTAGATTCGTTATCAAGTCCCAAAGACCTTTCATTCGATACCAATTTTGTGGTATGGGGGGTTTTTAGGGTTAGGGAGGCCCCGTAGACACCATGAATCAAATTCTTATAACAGATGTGTACTCAGCTTCCAAATGTATTTCGTTTGATACCCATATTGTGGCAATCGGAAAACATGTCCTGTTGAGAGATTCTGGGGGGTGTTGAGGCGCTTCAGACCCCAAGGAATAAATTTTTTTATATCAGCATTGGACTCTACCCTTAAATAGCTTTCATTTGATATCCATATTGTCCCAATCGGTACACATGTCCGTTCGGGTGAGTTTTGGGATGGGGCGTCCCCCCAGATTATTTGACCCCAACATTTTTTACCAATTCCGTGTTGTTGGGGTACCTGAAGGTGGCATACATAATTTCGCTTTCCAAGTTTCGCTTTTAATTTCAAAACACAAGTAAGAGTGTGCTTAGTTCGGCCGGGTCGAATCTTATATACCCTCCACCATGGATCGCATTTGTCGAGTTCTATGCGCGGTATCTCTTTTTAGGCAAACAAAGAATATTGAATAAGAACTGTTATGCTATTGGAGCTATATCAAATTATAGTCCGATTCGGACCATAAATGAATGCTGAACATTGTAGAATTAATTGTGTAATATTTCAGTTCATTCTGATAAGAATTGCGCTTTGTTGGGGCTCTAGAAGCAAAATCGGGAGATAGGTTTATATGGGAGCTGTATTAAGCTATTGATCGATTCGGGTCATATCATACACGTATATTGAAGGTCATTAGAGAAGCCAGTGAACAAAACTTCTGCCGAATCGCATGAGAATTGCGCCCTCTAGTGGCTCAAGAAGTCAAGGTCCCAGATCAGTTTATATAGCACCTATATCAGGTTATTTACCGATTTGCGCCACATTTATTGGAACTCATAACAAAACACCACTTGCAAAATTTCAGTCAAATCGGATGAGAATTGAGCCCCCTAGAGGCTCAAGAAGTCAAGATCCAAGATCGGTTTATATGGCAGCTATACCAAAACATGGACCGATTTGGCCCATTTACAATCCCAACAGATCTACACTAATAAAAAGTATTTGTCCAAAATATCAAGCGGCTAGCTTTACTCCTTCGAAAATTAGCGTGCTTTCGACAGATGGACGGACGGACAGACGGACAAACGGACGGACGGACTGACAGACGGACGGGCGGACATGGCCAGATCGACTTAAAATGACATGAAGATCTAAAATATATATAATTTATGGGGTCTCAGACGCATATTTCGATGTGTTACAAACAGAATGACGAAATTAGGTATGCCTCTATCCTTTAGTGGATGGTATAACAATTCGTCTCGTCAAATGAATTGAGAATCAATTAACAACTGGCCACATTTTTGTCTAAATTTTAAGTAATATTCCGACTTTAAGTAATACTCACTAATGTGGTCGTTTGTCAGCCGGTCCTCGCAAAATAGGCTCCTAAAATTATTGCTTGATTTCATGACAATCGTTTTAGATTTAGATATATTGAACTTCGGCAAAACATACATTATAACCCGATTTTTACTTCTGGAGCCTTTGACAATGCATTTCTCCACCAATCTTCCCGTACTTTTCCCACAATGTCTTTTTCTATGACTTCGTCGTCGCATTTGGTCGATATTGGTTCAGATTTAGATATATTCCTATATAAACGTTCGTTCGAGTTTGTGCATTATTGCAATAATGTGTTTCAACTTTTAAAAAATTGACATATACCACTATGACTCTTGGCATTTTTAGTAAATTTTATAAAAATTCAGAAACACAGTGCCGACACGACGCACTTTTAAGCGGACCGAGGGAACAGATGCCAAAATCAAAACTATCACATGCGCCTCCGAAATTTTAAAAGACATATCTTATGTAAACTTTTCAAACGGTTTCAAAAATACTACCCATAAAAACCCACCCATACCCCAGGTTTTAGTTTAGAAGATACGACCGTTCAAAGTTGACCTATATTCAATTTTCAAGACAACACACAATTTTTGATAATTTTATTCGATTTCAAGTGTAATATCTCGAAAACTGGAAAAGGGATTGTTATTTTTATACCCTCCACCATAGGATGGGGGGTATACTAATTTCGTCATTCTGTTTGTAACTACTCGAAATATTCGTCTGAGACCCCATAAAGTATATATATTCTTGATCGTTGTGACATTTTATGTCGATCTAGCCATGTCCGTCCGTCTGTCCGTCCGCCCGTCCGACCATCTGTCTGCCGAAAGCACGCTAACTTCCGAAGGAGTAAAGCTAGCCGCTTAAAATTTTGCACAAATACTTCTTATTAGTGTAGGTCGGTTGGTATTGTAAATGGGCCATATCGGTCCATGTTATAATATAGCTGTCATATAAACCGATCTTGGGTCTTGACTTCTTGAGCTTCTAGAGTGCGCAATTCTTATCCGATTGGAATGAAATCTTGCACGACGTGTTTTGTTATGATATCCAATAACTGTGCAATGTATGGTTCAAATCGGTAAATAACCTGATATAGCTGCCATATAAACCGATCTTGGGTCTTGACTTCTTGAGCCTCTAGAGTGCGCAATTCTTATCCGATTGGAATGAAATTTTGCACGACGTATTTTGTTATGATATCCAACAACTGTGCCAAGTATGGTTCAAATCGGTCCATAACCTGATATAGCTGCCATATAAACCGATCTTGGGTCTTGACTTCTTGAGCCTCTAGAGTGCGCAATTCTTATCCGATAGAAATTAAATTTTGCACGACGTGTTTTGTTATTATATCCAACAACTGTGTCAAGTATGTTTTAAATCAGTCCATATTTTGATATAGCTGCCATATAACCGATCTGGGGTCTTGACTTCTTAAGCCTCTAGAGGGCGCAATTCTCGTCCGATTTGAATGAATTTTGGTACGTAGTATTTTGTTATGATATCTTACGACTGTGCCAAGTATAGTTAAAATCGGTTCATAACTTGATATAACTGTCATATAAATTTATCTGGGGACTTGACTACTTGATCTTCTAGAGGGTGCAATTCCTATCCGATTTGGCTGGAATTTTGGTTGACGTATTTTATTCTTACTTTTAACTACTGTGTCAAATATGAATTTCGCCCTCTAGATGCTCAAGAAGTCAAAATCTGAGATCGGTATATATCAAAAAGTGGACCGATATATAATTCCATCCGACCTACACCAATACGAATTCATGCGACATTTCAAGCGCCTAGCTTTATTTTTTCGAAAGTTAGCGTTCTTTCGGCAGACGGACGGACATGGGTAAATCGACTTAGAATGTCGAGACGGTCAAGAATATATATTTTTTGCGGGTTCTCAATTCAGTATTTCGATGTGTTGCAAACGGAACGACATAATTAGTATACCCCCCATTCTATAGTTGAGGATATAAAAATTATATAGATGTAAGTTGAACGCTTACATCGTAGCGGTCACCGTAGCGCAGAGGTTAGCATGTCCGCCTATGACGCTGAACGCCTGGGTTCGAATCCTGGCGTGACGATCAGAAAAAATTTTTAGCGGTGGTTTTCCCCTCCTAATGCTGGCAACCTTTGTGAGGTACTATGCCATGTAAAACTTCTCTCCAAAGAGGTGTCGCACTGCGGCACGCCGTTCGGGCTCGGCTATAAAAAGGAGGTTCCTTATCATTGAGCTTAAACTTGAATCGGACTGCACTTATTGATATGTGAGAAGCTTGCCCCCGTTTCTTAGTGGAATGTTCATGGGCAAAATTAGCAATTAGTTGAACGCTTCATAACAAAAGAATTTCCGAAAAAAATACAAATTGTTATGAAAATATTAAAGAAAGTGGAAAACATTTTTTTTTATTTTTTGGTTGATAATTTTAAATTACAGGCGGGCCTCGATTATCGCGGATGCTGGGGGCCGGAAGCATTACGGTTAATCGATTTTTCCGGAAAGTGGAGTAATATGTTTTTACAGTTTTAACATTTTTCCCGGTCTGAAATGCCAGAGCAGCCAGGGCTCTCTAAGAAATCAAAAAAATGTTGTGGAACCATTAATTTTTTTTTCTCTTAAAGATATTTTTGGGCGAATAATATCATCGCCATCAGTTTCATCTGAACTATTTTGCTGAGTCTTATTTGTGCCATAAATCATATCTATAATTTCACCATCGGACAACAGGAAATTTGGAAGCATTATTACACCACAACTATCTTTCCATATCCCCTATGATAAAATCATTCGTTACATTTAATATTTCTGTTGCTTTATCGAATGTTTGTTATATCTGAAATACATTGCACCCTGGTCCTTCGGCTGAATTCAATTTATTTCACGTCTGGATGTGTCGGAAAGTCGTGCATTAGCAGAAGGATTCTTATATCATCTTTCAGACCAATTTAAAATGACCTCTTAGTTTTTGAGTTACCCAAGCTTTTTAATTCACTGGTTTTATTAAAAATAATTAAAGATCTTGTCCGAGCACTTTTTCCAATAACCAACGTCTTGCACTTGAGAGTACCAGCAGTATTAGTACACAATAATACAGTTTGTCTCTGTTTTGCCCATCTATGACTGCTTCATGATAGCATACCAAACAGCTTTATTGCAAACACTTCCAAAATAAGGCAGTTTCATCATCCCCATTATAAATTGCTTAGTTTTCCCAAGGTGTATGTCCATAGTAACATGAGGCGGATTATTATCCGCAACCACTTTTCAGCTTAGTTTTTCCCTTAAAAAAAAAACAAATTCTATTTCCCACAAAATTTATCAATTTCAAAGTCAGCTGAAGCTTTTTCTTCTTCAGCCTTATGCTTATGAATTTGATTTCGCTTTTTAAACTTTTGCAACCATTCGTTAGAATATTCACATTTCGATCTTATCCTCAACTTTGAGTGGAATACTTTAACCTTTTCCTTTATCTAGGTGCCTGTTACTGAAGTTCCCTTAAATCGTTCTTGACGTTCTGCGTTTTCCAAGACTTTTTGAATTTAATACCCACAAACAAAGTCACGTTCTGCACAAAGAAATGCAAATATAAATTTGCCTATGAACAATCCATTAAGGATCAGGGGCAAACTTCTCACATACCACTGTGCGCTGTCCTATTCATTTTTATAGCCGCGTCTAAACGGCAGATCGGTCTATTTGGCAGCTATATCTAAATATAGTCCGATCAGAACCATATTAATGTCGATCAGAACCATATTAATGTCCTACTCATTGTCTAAAATTTCAGCGAAATCGGGTAATAAGTAAAGCTTTTATTGTCTTCAGACCCCTTTTCGACAGATCAATCTATATGGCATCTATATCTAAATATAGTCCGATCTGAAACATATTTGGGTCAGTTGTCGGAAAGCCTTAAACTACTCACTGCTTCAAATTTCAGTGAAATTGGACAAAATATAAAGCATTTATGGGCATTAGACCCGTTATCGGCAGATCGGTCTATATAGCAGCTATATCCAAATATGGTCCGATTTGGCACGTTCAAGAACATAACCAGCGTGCATCAAAAAGACGAATTTGTGCCAAATTTCAGCTCAATATCTCAATTTTTGTAGGCTCTAGAGTAATCACAATAAAACATCGTTGAATCGTCTTAGAATTTTACTACGATCCGATATATATATACTTTGTAGGGTCGTAAATTGATATATCGATGTGTTGCAAACGGAATGTCTAAATGAATATACCTCCTATCCTACGGTGGTGGGTATAGAAATGTAAGTGCTCGGAACCCTCAGCACTGTAATCTGATATATATTTTCAATGCCAAGTCACTGAGTGGCCGCCTCATCCCCCAAGACGCTTAAATGAATCGAATTGGAGGGTAGATCAAGAATTGATACCACTTTCGGGACCAATTTTCTGGGTCTACCCCTTTCCCAAAATACCCGACGAAAAAAACAACCAGAAGAAATTTGCAACCGTTCATTAACAAAACTCTCCAAATGGTTTTCACTCTCCTAGGTAGTCACTAAGTTTATAAGGTTATGAAGTTTTGTAAAAATTGCTTATAATGTACCAAAATGTTCGAATTTTGAATAGGCCAGTTAATCACCCATCATATATTTCTTAGTTGTATCTACATGCCAAATTTCAGACCTCTAGCTCAATTACCAAGAACCATCTCTAGCTACACTTGTAAAGAATGTACCAAATTGTAACAAATATTGGTACCAAAATGTACGAATTTTATATAAATTATTTAGTCACCCATCATATATTTTCTAGTTGTAACCAAATGCCAAATTTCAGACCTGTAGTTTCATACATGAAGAAAGTTACAAATGGTACCAATTTTGATACCAAAATGTTCGAGTTTTAAATGGATAATTTCGTGACTCATCACATTTTCCATAGTTGTACCTACATGCCAAATTTCAGACCAGTAGCTCCATTTATAAAGAAAGTACCAAATGTTACCAACTGTGGTACTAAACGTACGTTTTCTTCCGTTACCATTTTTATACCCTCCACCATAGGATGGGGGGTATACTAATTTCGTCATTCTGTTTATAACTACTCGAAATATTCGTCTGAGACCCCATAAATTATATATATTCTTGATCGTCGCGACATTTTATGTCGACTTAACCATGTCCGTCCGTCTGTCCGTCCGTCTGTCTGTCGAAAGCACGCTAACTTCGGAAGGAGTAAAGCTAGCCGCTTGAAATTTTGCACAAATACTTCTTATTAGTGTAGGTCGGTTGGTATTGTAAATGGGCCATATCCGTCTATATTTTGATATAGCTTCCATATAATCCGATCTTGGGTCTTGACTTCTTGAGCCTCTAGAGTGCGCAATTCTCATCCGATTGGAAAATTGAAATTTTGCACGACGCGTTTTGTTATGATATCCAACAACTGTGCAAAGTATGGTTCAAATCGGTCCATAACCTGATATACCTGCCATATTAAACGATCTTGGGTCTTGACTTCTTGAGCTTCTAGAGTGCGCAATTCTTATCCTATTGGAATGAAATTTTGCACGACTTGTTTTGTTATGATATCCAACAACTGTGCAGAAGTATGGTTCAAATCGGTCCATAACCTGATATAGCATATAAACCGATCTTGGGTCTTGACTTCTTGAGCCTCTAGAGTGCGCAATTCTTATCCGATTGAAATGAAATTTTGCACGACGTGTTTTGTTATGATATCCAACAACTGTGCCAAGTATGGTTTAAATCGGTCCATAACCCGATAAGCTGTCATATAAACCGATCTTGGGTCTTGGCTTCTTGAGCCTCTAGAGTGCGCAATTCTTATGCGATTGGAATGAAATTTTGCACGACGTGTTTTGTTATGATATCCAACAATTGTGCCAATTATGGTTCAAATCGGTTCATAACCAGATATAGATATGGCTGAAATTTTGTACGACGTATCCTCTCATGACCATCAACACACGTGTTTATTATGATCGGAATCGGTCTATAGCCCGATACAGCTCCCATATAAATCGATCTCTCTATTTCACTTCTTGAGCCCCCAAAAGGAGCAATTCTTATTCGAATTGGCTGACATTTTACACAGGTCTCCTATATATATTGGGTTGCCCAAAAAGTAATTGCGGATTTTTTAAAAGAAAGTAAATGCATTTTTAATAAAACTTAGAATGAACTTTAATCAAATATACTTTTTTTACATTTTTTTTCTAAAGCAAGCTAAAAGTAACAGCAGATCACTGACAGAAGAAAGAATGCAATTACAGAGCCACAAGCTGTGTCAACGCCGACTATATGAAAAATCCGCAATTACTTTTTGGGCAACCCAATATTTATAATAATTTATAAATATTTATAAATAATTAGTTGTGGTCCGAACCCGACCGTATCTTGTTTTTTTCTAGTTTGTTCTAATTTCGGTTTGATGAAACATTATTGGACAAGTAGATTAAAGCTAGTTCTTTGAGAGTAATTGGTATACCCTCTACCATAGGATGGGGGTATACTAATTACGTCATTCTGTTTGTAACACCTTGAAATATGCCTCTGAGACCCCACAAAGTATATATATTCTTGACCGTCTTGTCATTTTAAGTCGACCTAGCCATGTCCGTCCGTCTGCCCGTCCGACCGTCCATCCGTCTGTCGAAAGCACGCTAACTTTCGAAGGAGTAAAGCTAGCCGCTAGAAATTTTGCACAAATACTTTTTATTGGTGTAGGTCGGTTGGGATTGCAAATGGGCCAAATCGGTATATGTTTTGATATAGCTGCCATATAAACCAATCTTGGGTCCTGACTTCTTTAGCCTCTAGAGGGCGCAATTCTCATCCGATTTGACTATAATTTTGCACTTAGTGTTTTGGTATCACTTTCAATAACTGTACATAGTATGATTAAAATCGTTTCATAATCTGGTATAGCCGTGATGTAAATCGATCTTGGATTTTGACTTCTGGAGCCAATAGAGTGCGCAATTCTCATCCGATTTGGCTGAAATTGTGCATGGATTGTTTTGTGATGACTTCCAATAACTGTGCTAAGGATGGCAAAAATCTGTAGATAACCTGATATAGTTGCCATATAAACCGATCTGGGATCTTGACTTCTTGTGCTTCTTTCTTTCTTTAATTGGCTATGACAGAATATTTGTTCCACTAGCCGAACGAAGAATAGCGATCCAAGTGCCTCGATCTTCTGCGCTCATTCTAAAATCTTCTTTGCTGGAGCTTCTTCATCCATTCTGACAACATGACCTAGCCAACGCAGCCGTTGTATATTGATGCGTGTAATTATGCTATCGTCGTCATACAGCTTATAGAGCTCGTGGTTCATACGTCGCCTATATTATCCGTTAACGCAAACTGGTCCATATATTTTACGAAGAATCTTTCTCTCAAATACTCCAAGCACTGCCTCATCTGCTTTCACAAGTACCCATGCTTCAGAACCATATAACAGCACGGGTGGTATCAGTGTCTTGTAAAGAGTAGTCTTCGTCTCTCGAGAGGTGGCCTTGTTTCTAAACTGCTTACTTAGTCCAAAGTAGCATCTGTTTGCCAGTATTATTCTTCGCTTTATCTGGTGTCATTCGTTTCGGCTACGGCGGTGCCGCGCATAGAACTCGACAAATTCGGCCCGGCCGAACTTAGCACGCTCTTACTTGCTATATTTAATTTAATGAATATAGTTTAAATTAGCCAATGTTATTGTATCAAATGTCTGTCTCATTTATGTTTAGTTTAATTATTGTATCAAATAATGCCTGTAATTTAAGGCACAATTTCTATATTTAATCAAATTTTTCCAATCATCCTCCCGTTGGCCGTTCAATATATTGATCATTTCATGTTTATCTAGTATTATTTTCCCAAGGTACAGTAATCGAAACTCTTTTAGAACTGGACATATTCCTACAAAATTTTCAATATTTTCGGTAGCCTGTAGGTAGCAGAGGTTACATAATTTATGGATATCTTCCACTTTGTATAAATTGTACTTTAAGTTAAGCATTCTGCCTCGCGCCTTTAGAATGCATATGATGTTATCTAAATTATACTCATCTGTTATATATTATAGCCCTTTATTATAGTCAAGATGTTTGTAAAACCGTTCTGTTGAGTTTTTATTTCGGATATTACCATGAATGTTTCTCAGTTTTAAAGCCGTTAGCAGATCAACATTGAAAGTTTTCCATTGCTCGAAAATATTCGGCAATTCCGGCCAATTGATGTTTAGATCTCTTGCTATATTGCTCAAATCTTTCACCCAAAACGAATTCCTTGCAATTACTGATTTCGTTAGCTTCTTTGGCAACCGATGATCATAATAATGTAGCAAAACATTATTAATATATTTCATATGTAGGCCCATCATATATATACGACTTTCTTCAGCTTTAGTTTCCAACATCAGTACATAATTTGGTATATTTTTCGGAATCCGTAGTATTTTTTTCATAGAGAAGCGTTGAAGTTTGTCTACTTCATCAAAATGTCTGAAACCCCCATATTTGAGATGCGTAACTCAGTATTGCTCTACAAACTGCTAAGTGCACTTTTCATTTCATACGTATACTGATGCGGTTCCCCTTCATTATGTGGTTCCAAGTCGTATTGAGAGCATTCTCAGCCTGCAATTTTCTCTTTTCTACATGCTTTGGAAAACTCAGCTTTGGTGTAAAAATAACCCCCAAAAAAATTAAGTTCAGAGATAATTTTGTCGTCTTCCCCTTTATAATACCACTTTTGTAATGAGCTTAATCTTCCACCTCTTCTAAATATTAACATCAGAGACTTTGACATATTGACTGTATGATTCCATCTGTTGCAATAGATTTCCAAGTTGTCAATCATTGTTTCTATATCATAGGAGATAATAACAATATCATCTGCGTAGAGTAAAAATCTCAGATAGATACTATTGCACTGCAGTCCTTCCTCGAGACTATCATGCAAATCGTTGATGTTCAAAGCGAATAATAGATGTGATAGCAAACATCCCCGTTTTACGACAGCCTTAGTTTGAAAATTTCAGCACATTGCCTCCCCCGTCCATACAGCGTACTGTGTATTAGCATATATTTTCTCATCAAGTTTAGCAAATTTATAGGAGGCTCCCAATACAAATAATTTATAAATTAAGGCTTGTCTGGACACATCGTCAAAAGCAGCTGAAATGTCTACAAAATATGCATAGGCTTTCTTCTTCTCGTCTGGTTTAAGCCTTACTATGTCAGACAAGTTGTATATGTGGAGCAGCCTTGACAAAATCCTGCTTGAAATTCATTCAAAACATTCTCAGATTATACCCACTTCCATAACCGCTCGTTAAGAATCCCCATCAATATCTTTGTAATTGTAATTGTGTTGGGTTGCGGATTTTTCATATAGTCGGCGTTGACAAATTTTTTCACAGCTTGTGACTCTGTAATTGCATTCTTTCTTCTGTCAGTTATCAGCTGTTAATTTTAGCTTTCTTTAGAAAAAAAATGTAAAAAAAGTATATTTGATTAAAGTTCATTCTAAGTTGTATTAAAAATGCATTTACTTTCTTTTAAAAAATCCGCAATTACTTTTTGGGCAACCCAATAATTAATGGGTTGATCACAATCGCCTTTTTTATGTATTGGCTATATAATAGTTTTAATAAATGACTTGTCTACGTTTCCATCTTCCAGTATCTTATTATACTTTCTTAACAATATGTTATGCAAATCTTCCGTTGCATTAACAAAGAACACATATGGCACTCTATCCTCGCCCGAAACTTTGTTGGCTTTCATCTTACGGAGTGTTGATCTCAACTCAACTATTGATATTGGTTACATCTAAATAGAGGTGCATATTGAATAAGGTTAACAACTTGTATGGGATTCAATAGGTGTATAAGGTAACCTTTAAACTCATTTGCCGTTACGTTGCTGCCAAGTTGAAATTTTTGATTTCTGACTTTCTTTATACAACGCTACCATTCTTTAGAATTGTTTGCAGTGTAAATCTTCTCAACCATATTATGAAGATAGTTTTCTTGGCTATTTTTTTACCAATAATCTTATAATGTTTTTGAGCCTCTAAATATTTGTTTTTTTCTTCAGTCTCACCAGCACTTTTCTCGTGCTTTGTTGCATTTTGAATCATACCACTGTTGTTTCGGGACATAATTCTTCATAGGAACTTTTAACATTCGCTACTGACGACTTTATCACTTCCGTAAGATAGCTTAATTTTATTTGTCTCACTCGACAATTTATTATGATATTCCCTTTTCCGGTTATCCATAAATCGAATTTTTGGTAAGAGCTTCATGGTTATTAGTTAAGAAAAGCATTTTTATGCATTATGTGCTGAAAAATTTGTGATTTCCAACAATTTAAAAACACACCTTATTTAAGTGATATATTACAATAAATAAACCCAATAAAAGCATAAGAAATCGCAAAGCAGGGCTATTGATTTTTTTCTCGGAAAATAAGCACTTAAACGACCTGAATCACCTTTCGTTACTTGTTTAATAAATGAAATAATGACCAGTATGGAAAGTCAAAAGTCGGACGGTGCCGATTGTATAATATCCTACACCTACCCTATAAGTCCAACGTTGGAGATATATCAAATTCTGAACCAATTTTGAAGGTTCTAGGCGTATGTTTCCAGATGGGTTATTAAACAATCAGTATCAATTTTCGACCATACATGTTCAAACTGTAACAAGTAAAAGCGTGCTAAGTTCGGCCGGGCCGAATCTCACATACCCTCCACCATGGATCGCATTTGTCTAGTTCTTCTCCCGGCATCTCTTCGTAGGCAAAAAAGGATATAAGAAAAGATTTGCTCTATTAGAGCGATATCTAAATATGGTCCGGTTTGGACCACAACTAAATTACATGTTGGAGACCTGTGTAAAATGTCAGCCAATTCGAATAAGATTTGCGCCCTTTGTTGGCTCAAGAAGTAAAATAGAGAGATCGATTTATATGGGAGCTGTATCGGGCTATAGACCGATTCAGATCGTAATAAACACGTATGTTGATGGTCATGAGAGAATTCGTAGTATAAAATTTCAGGCAAATCGGATAATAATTGCGACCTCTAGAGGCTCAAGAAGTCAAGATCCCAGATCGGTTTATATGCCAGCTATATCAGGTTATGAACCGATTTGAACCTTATTTGACACAGTTGTTGAAAGTAAGAATAAAATACTTCATGAAAATTTTCAACCAAATCGGATAAGAATTGCTCCCTCTAGAAGCTCAAGAAGTCAAGTCTCAGATCTGTTTATCTGACAGCTATTTATATCAGGTTATGAACGAATTTGAACCACACTTGGCACAATTGTTGGATATCATAACAAAACACGTCGTGCAAAATTTCATTCCAATGGGATAAGAATTGCGCACTCTAGAGGCTCAAGAATTTAAGACCTAAGATCGGTTTATATGGCAGCTATATCAGGTTATGGACCGATTTGAACCATACTTGGCACAGTTGAATATCATAACAAAACACGTCGTCCAAAATGTCATTCCAATCGGATAAGAATTGCGCACTCTAGAGGTTCAAGAAGTCAAGACCCAAGATCGGTTTATATGACAGCTATACCAGGTTTTGTACCGATTTGAACCATACTTGGCACAGTTGTTGGATATCATAACAAAACACGTTGTGCAAAATTTCATTCCAATCGGATAAGAATTGCGCACTCTAGAGGCTCAAGAAGTCAAGACCCAAGATCGGTTTATATGGCAGCTATATCAAAACATGGGCCGATATGGCCCATTTACAATACCAACCGACCTACACTAATAAGAAGTATTTGTGCAAAATTTCAAGCGGCTAGCTTTAGTCCTTCGGAGGTAAGAGTGCTTTCGACAGACAGACGGACGGACGGACATGGCTAGATTGATATAAAATGTCGTGACGATAAAGAATATATGTACTTTATGGGGTCTCAGACGAATATTTCGAGTAGTTACAAACAGAATGACAAAATTAGTATACCCCCCATCTTATGGTGGAGGTTATAATAACAACAGTTGACGACCGACAACATTATTGCAAATTTCCCAAAATCTGACGAACATATATATCGGAGCTACATATAAATCGGAACCGTTTTCTGGCATGCCTCTCAGATATTGTGGTAATTGTCGAGGAAAGCGTACAAAATCTTGGCAAGATTGGTTAATAAATGCGCTTGCAGTGGCACTTGGAGTGAAAATCGGTCGGTATACATATATGACAGCTATATCTAAATCTGGGCCGATTTCTATGAAATTCACCAGTAAAATTAAGAATCAGAAAATTCTTCCTGTTAAATTTCGAGAGAATCGGTTAACAAATGACCACATTTTTGCAATATTAGTCCAAGTCGGACGAACATATATATGGGGGCTATATACAAATATGAACCGATTTTTACCAATTTTAATAGGCTTCGTCTCTAGGCCGAAAAACAATTCTATGCCAAATTTTAAGACGATCTGACGAAAACTGTAACCTATACTTTGTACACAAATTAACACGAACAGATAGACGGACATAGCTAAATCGAATCCGAAAGAGAGTTTATCGGTATACTCGTCAATGGGGCCATCTTTCTTCCTTCTTGGTGTTACAAACAAATGCACAAAGTTATAATACCCTGTACCACAGTAATGGTGTATATAAGGAATTACTAAATTAGTACACCTCATGAACATTTTATTCTACGGCAATGTGCTTAAGACTATAACAAACATTGACATTGGAAGTAGGAACATTATAAAACTCTGTATCTAAGCGTTTTACTCGGCTTATAGATTTTTTTATACCCACCACCATATGATGGGATATACTATTCTAGTCACTCCGTTTTTAACATCTCGAAATATTGATCTGCGACCCGATAGAGTATATACCTATATTCTGGAACCTGTCGATATCCTGATTCGATGTAGCCATGTCCGTCCGTCCGTCTGTCGAAATCACAATAGCGGTCGAACGCCAAAAGCTGCACGCTTGAAATTTTGCACAGATACTTAACATTGGGGACATCGGTTCACATTGAGATACAGCTTCCATATAAACCGATCTCACGATTTGACTTCTTGGGCCCCTCGAAGTCGCAATTTTCACCAGATTTGGCTGAAATTTTGCACATAATGTTATCTAATGACTTCTAACAACTGTGCAAGTAAGCTCCAAATCGGTCTATAACCTGATATAGCTCCCATTTGAACCGATCTCCCGATTGGACTTTTAGAGACACTGGAAGCCACAATTTTGGCTGAAATTTTGCATGCAGTGTTCCGTTTTAACCAACAACTGTGCCAAGTACGGTTCAAATCGGTTTATAGACTGATATAGCTCCCATATAAACTGGTCTCTCGATTATCCTTGTTTGGTTTCTAGAAACTTTAATTTTGCTGGTTTGACAGAAGTTAGGTTATATGAGTTTTCTGCAGAATCCATGGTGGTGGGTTCCCAATATTCGGCCCGGCCGAACTTAGCATGCTTTTGCTTGTTTAATATATTATTTTTGTTGCTTCAGCCCTACATGTCGTTTGTAGAGTGCAAGACGCTTTAGAAAAATTTTAAATTATTCACCCTAATAAGTAAGAGTATGTACATATGTATATTGATTGCAGAAAGCACACAGGACATGGGATACATGCAAAAATGTATTTCAATTTGAGTTTCACTACTTGACTGGGGGCACACTAAACCCATACACCAAAGTATTCCTAACAAACACAAAGAACATGCCAGTGTGAATGCACGAACACACGCGTATGAATTATACATGGATGGATGGATGTGTAGTTTACATTTAATTTAATCAATTTAAATATTTATTCCAGATGTTAGTGTTGCTTGCCAGAGTGTTCTCAATTTTGCAATATTTGTGTATTACGATCTGTGTACGACAAATTTCATTCATTCTATGTCGGATGATGAAAGACTCAACTTTTGATTAAAAATAAACACTTTTACCCAAAAACAGAAACAAAAACTCTAAAGCGACCCACAAAAACACACGAATCATATTCAATTCCCCAGCACCAGTACACTAATAAAATATCGATCAAAATTTTTTTCCTTTGTTCAGTTTTATTGATAAAACACTTCACAACTGTTCGCATTTAACGTTGACACTCGAACACTACACATAAGCAGTAAACAGTTGACCGAACTTGTTAATGACTATTATTAAAGGCATTTTATTGTTTAAACGTCATTTTATAGTTTGTAATTTGTTTAATATAAATTTGAAGGTTACTTGTAGTACCCTTTAGATCTTTGGCAAAGTCCATATTTTGTTTGAGCAAATCATTGCGGGCTAGAATATAAAAGGTACATTACATACGCGGTTTGTACCCAGAGCCAATGCCACTATCTATTGCAATTATACAATCTGAATTTAAAATATATGTTATCTATGTTCAACGATTCTTAGCACTGAAACGCATAGAAAAATCACATCTCAGCACCATTAAATTACAAAATGCCCTATGTAAGCGGCATAAATCCAAAATAGATAATCTAAGGTCAGAGCTGTAGAGAAATCAGAGTAAACGGCATAGCCTTTGTTAAGGATAAAAATTTAGCAGACGTTTTGGATAATATCTGTCGCTCAATGCAAATGAATATTCCGAGCACTAAATGAATGCATTTATCGTCTACAATGTAGAAATAATACAAAGAAAGTAAATTCTCCGGATGGGGTCATCATAGCGAAATTTATGGCGCCCTACGATAAACATTTCTTACCTAGCATCCTTTCAAACTTTAGGAAGACCAACCAAAATAAGCTCTTTCTTTACTCCATTACATACTCATTCTACATCAATGAAAATATATCAGATACCAACTATTTACTTCTTCGAGATGCAGTACAACTGAAGAAGAAAAGTCTTATACAGTCAGCATACACATTTTGTGGGCTCCCCTAACGGCTTAATTGGTATGATCCCATATGTGAGTTTTAACACCAAAATTATTGATCAAATTCGAGCAGCAGACAATGGATCATGTGTGAAATCGCAGGGTCAGCAATAATAAAATCGTCTCACTAAGGGGAGTCAACTAATTATTATATTTATTTTCTTAAATTCTCTTCAATAATATTATACTTATTTTTAAACCTTTTCTAATATTTTTATACCCTCCACCATAAGATGGGGGGTATACTAATTTCGTCATTCTGTTTGTAACTACTCGAAATATTCGTCTGAGACCCCATAAAGTATATATATTCTTGATCGTCGTGAAATTTTATGTCGATCTAGCCATGTCCGTCCGTCTGTCCGTCCGTCCGTCCGTCCGTCCGTCCGTCCGTCTGTCTGTCGAAAGCACGCTAACTTCCGAAGGAGTAAAGCTAGCCGCTTGAAATTTTGCACAAATACTTCTTATTAGTGTAGGTCGGTTGGTATTGTAAATGGGCCATATCGGTCCATGTTTTGATATAGCTGCCATATAAACCGATCTTGGGTCTTGACTTCTTGAGCCTCTAGAGTGCGCAATTCTTATCCGATTGGGATGAAATTTTGCACGACGTGTTTTGTTATGACATCCAACAACTGTGCCAAGTATGGTTCAAATCGGTCTTTAACCTGATATAGCTGCCATATAAACCGATATTGGGTCTTGAATTCTTGAGCCTCTAGAGTGCGCAATTCTTATCCGATTGGAATGAAATTTTGCACGACGTGTTTTGTTATGACATCCAACAACTGTGCCAAGTATGGTTCAAATCGGTCCATAACCTGATACAGCTGCCACATAAACCGATCTTGGGTCTTGACTTCTTGAGCCTCTAGAGTGCGCAATTCTTATCCGATTGGAATGAAATTTTGCACGACGTGTTTTGTTACGATATCCAACAACTGTGCCAAGTATGGTTGTAATCGGTCCATAACCTGATATAGCTGTCATATAAACCGATCTTGGGTCTTGAATTCTTGAGCCTCTAGAGGGCGCAATTCTTATCCATTTTGAATGAATTTTGCCATGTAGTATTTTGTTATGATATCCAACAACTGTGCCAAATAAGGTTCAAATCGGTTCATAACCTGATATAGCTGTCATATAAACCGATCTGGGATCTTGACTTCTTGAGCCTGTAGAGGTCGCAATTATTATCCGATTTGCCTGAAATTTTGTACGACGGATTCTCTCATGACCATTAATATACGTGTTTATTATGGTCTGAATCGGTTTATAGCCTGATATAGCTCCCATATAAATCGATCTCTCTATTTTACTTCTTGAGCCCACAAAGGGCGCAATTCTTATTCGAATTGGCTGACATTTTACACAGGTCTCCAACATATAATTTAATTGTAGTCCAAACCGGACCATATCTTGATATCGCTCTAATAGCAGAGCAAATCTTTTCTTATATCCTTTTTTTTGCCTAAGAAGAGATGCCGGGAAAAGAACTCGACATATGCGATCCATGGTGGAGGGTATATAAGATTCGGCCCGGCCGAACTTAGCACGCTTTTACTTGTTTTATATTACGACCTTTAGTTTATTCCTAACCTTTAATTTTTATTGTTTATTACGACCTTTTATTTATGTTAATTTGCTACATTTATACACGATGCTGTTTGCTCAATCAATGTACCACTATTCGTAATAATAATGCAAACGGGTAGATTTAACATTAATTCGAGAGATGTCGCTTATAGCTTAGTAAGAATACTTGCTGAGCAGAGAGAAGGTTGACATAATGTGTGCCTCGGAAACATGGTTTAGCTCAGCTATTCCCGATGCCCTTATCCCATTAAATGGATATTAAATTTTCAGATCAGATAGAGAACCCCGTGGAGGGGGTATGGCGATCCCTGCAAGATACATTATTTATGCTACATCTACTACTAAATACATAGATCAAAAGAGGGTGATATAATTGACCATATATTCATCGAAGTCAAATTGAACAATAGCAGGATGTTAATAGGTCATGTATAATTATGGTCAGATCAACGACATCCTCTATATATAATTGACCATATATTTATCGAAGTCAAATTGAACAATAGCAGGATGTTAATAGGTCATGTATAATTATGGTCAGATCAACGGCATCCTTTATTTATAATTCAACTTCTGTCGATCTGCAATCGCAATTTATTCAAAAAAGCGTTCGTTATCTTTTTTTATGGGACGGTGCCTTTGAGAACATATCATGTTACTACAATTACGAATACCTGATTTGAATCGACTATCAGAGATTTTATTGCCAATAGAGATAGAACTCATAATAAGTGGTAACGTTATAAGATGCCGGAGTTGTATAATGAATTTCGCTTCGCTCGGAGACGAGTAAGTAGTTATATTAGCCTTGCGAATAAATTTTCATTGGCCACAAATGAAAATTTCGTCAACTAAACTTATTTTGCAAAGAAACGTTGGGGCTTTGTTTACGATATAATTGTAAAGATATGTATACCCTACACCACTACTGCGGTACAGGGTATTCTAATTCACCATTCATCCCAAAATTTAGCGCAATGCTTTTCTCTACTACTACCACAATACCTAAAGAGATTGGCCGAATATGTAAATCTCTTATGACAGTACACAGTTTTGTTAATGATTTATCAAAATCGATTAATATTTCTATTTAGCTTCCATATACATATATACCGCCCTATAGAGCCGTACATAATACAATTTTGAAGACGTTTGCTCGAAATTCGATAAGGATTGTTTTATAACCAATTTGTGCCGAATACAATATTTCGCGCAAATCCTTCGGAAGATTGCAATAACTATGGCTCTATTATAGGTGTTAATCAGGGAATTGATAGATTCTAATCTGAACCTTTTTTGATAAAATTCTACAGAATATTCAATACTAGACAACAGTATTGGTGCATGGTATAATTGAAATCATCCATTTTCGAACGAATGAAAATATATTTTGTTTTATTCCTTGTGCTATAAGAAAAGCAAACAAGTAAAAGCGTTTCAAGTTGGGTTGGGCCGAATCTTATATACCCTCCACCATGTATCGCATTTGCCAAGTTCTTTGAATGACTTTTTTAAATATATAAGAGCTATATCAAGTTATTGAACGACATGGACCGTATTTACCATGGCAGTAAGAAGTCGTAGAAAAACACCACCTTCTAAATTTCAGGCAAATCGAGTAATAATTGCTAACTCCCGATGCTCAGAAAGTCAAATCGGGAGATCGATTTATATGCCAGCTATATCAGGTTATCAACCGAATTATACTATGGTTAGGTTAGGTTTAAGTAGCAGTCTGCCATCAGGCTCACAAAGATGTTTACGTCCATTGTGATACCACAGGAACAGATGAAGGAAGATGCCTTCTAGTTTCTACCGTTGATCCATCCAGATCGCTTTAAAAAGCCCAATAACTTGCCAATGTTCACATCCGCTAAACCAGACAAGTTCTCGAAGCAATGAGAACCTAAAACGGAACTCCTGACTGCTAGGGTGGGACACACACAAAATGTGTTGTATAGTCTCTTCTGTGGGACATCAACAGCTGCTGCAAAAGTCGTTGCTGGAAATGTTTTCCGAATAGACAGTGACCTGTAATGACGTACACTATGATTGAGAAGTCTGTTCTAGCCAATGACAGTAAAGCGGTGGACCTCTTCAAGTCTAAATTGTGCAACATAGTTTTGGAATGCTCACAGCGCACTCTCTGTGATCGTCTATCATTCGTTGTCCTTCGGATCTGGTTCTGAAAATTTAGCTAACATGTCGCTAGAGGCATACCTACAGATTCCAGTAACCCTGGAGTGTGTAGGGTAGTTCCTAGTCTCGCAAGCTCGTCCGCTTTACAATTCCTTGGGATATCTCTGTGGCCCGAATTTTGAACTGTTCAGTCATTTCGTTAAGAGATCTGCGACAGTCGAGGTCGGTTTTTGTGTTCAGCAATACATACATTGCACCACTTACTTAATTGCAAGGATCTCCGCTTGATTCACATTGCAGTGGTCGGGTTACATTTTCGATACGACCAGTTCTAGGTCTTTAGAGTACACTCCAAAGCCCACCTGGTCGTCTAGTTTGGAACCATCCGCATAGAAGTCTATGTAACTTCTGTTACCTGGTACAGTACAGTACTTTTTATCAAAAAGCGGCACAGGTTTGGTGTAATCCACATTGCCTGGAACATCGGCTATTGCATCCAGGATAACACAGAGTCCGCAAACGCCACATTACCAATTAGAAAGCTCCCTTAACCTTACGGCAGTAGTCGCTTCAATTTGTCTAGTCACAATGTCCAGAGGCATAAGATATAGCATTACATTTAGTGCATCAGAAGGTATCGTCCTCAATGCGGCTGTGATGCACAAACAAGCCATCCTTTGGCCCCGGTTAAGTATTTAGCAGTAGGTGGATGTTTGAAGCGCCGTCCACCAGACCACAACACCATATAGTATTATAGGTCTGACAACTGCAGTATATATCAATGCATGACACGCGGTCTTTTATCAATGGCTCTCTTATCGTATCCCCTGCTGTAAAGAACTACTTCTGTCTTGCACGGATTTACACCTAGACCACTTTCGGTAGCCCACTTCGCTGTAGAGCTTCCTGAAGTATATCTCGTAGAGTGCTGGCAAACTTTTCCATAACCGCAATTGCCGCGTCATCATAAAGGAGATATTTATTACACACCCTTGAGGTGTTCCTGTGCTTACCCATCTTTTTAGATCTACAGATCCCAAGTCTGCCGCAATGCATATTTTAGTTAATAATTTATTGATAAACTTTCTAATGGTGGAGTTGATGCCTAGAAACTCCAACTCTTTCATGATTGACGTCGGTTTTACATTATTGAAAGTACCTTCAATGTCAAGCAATGCGACCATTGTATATTTCTTGACAGCGAGAGAACCGTCCATGTCGTTTCATTTACTACATGCATGCTGTTGCCTCGACAGGCGATCTCCAGGGATTTTTGGCCTAAGAGATGTTTCTATCAACCTCTCAAGAGTTTTCAGCATAAAGGATAACAGACTAATAGGACGAAAATTGTTTGCCTTCGTGTGGTAGGGTTTTCCTGCTTTCGAAATTAAAATGTCCTTCGTGTCCCTCCATTCCACAGGTATATATGACATTCTGATACAAGCAGAGTATCTCCTAAGCCAGGGAACTAGTCTATCAGACACAGCAATTCAACTGGTGATACATCATCAGCGGCTGGTGACTTAATAAAGTCGAAACTTCATATCGCCCAAATGATTTTCGGCCCAGACACAATTTCAGTAATAGCCTCCGACGAATGCATACCAGTGACAACCTCTTCTGGCGCCACGTTGCCTATTGTAGATTTTCCCGGGAAATGTGTCAAATCAGGGGCAAACAGCGACCGCCATGGCTTGACACTAGGACATGCTGACACAACCAGTCATTCAGGGTCTTCGTGATTTGCTTGACCACTTTGTCTATATCCTCCGCAGTTTCCACTTTTTTCTGGTCAAGAAAAGGAAGTGAACCGAAGGATCACTTCTGCAGTATTTTCTCCAAGGCTGAAACTAATATTAAGATTATCAGAGAAGCTGTGGTCATCCAACACATCCCAGTCGCATATTCTTCCACATATATCTTCCGATACAAAGGTAATATCTAATACCTCCTGCCTGTTCCTGGTAATAAAGGTCGGTTTATCCCCCTTATTACAAATCGCCAGATTGCAACTTATAATATATTTGATAAGCAGCTCACCCTTTTCGTTGACATCCGATCTTCCCCATATCTGGTGATGTGCATTAGCATCACTTCCTACAATGAGGCTCTTCTTCCCTACAGAAGCGCCTTCAACCAGCAACATAAGGTTTGAAGGCGGCATCTCTGAATCGTATGCCATATATAAGGAAGCCAGCAATTAATGAGGCTTGTTTATTTCAAGGATGGCTACTACTAAATCTTCAGTGCCTAGCGACGGAAGAAGAAACACATTTAGACTACTCTTTACAAGAATACAGGCTCTATGTCTCCCATTCCCCGTACCCTTGAGTAGTTTAAATTCTCGAATTCATAGTCCATGAACCATTCCTCCACACACCCATGGTTCCTGGAAAATAACCACGTTACCTCCCTCGTCGAACCTTTAGTGCCGCCGAAGCGGCCTTACAGTGGTGGAGTTTTATCTGTAGAAACTGGACCATAGTCAGGATACAGAACATCCATTACTGATGTGTTAGCCTCGTCTTTCGATTCCACCAGGAGTTTATCCTCACAAGATTCGTTAGATCTTGTCATGATGAGCTACCGTACGCATCCAGAGGCTGGTGAGAAAGCTGTGAAGCCACTCTTCCTCAGGACACTGGACACTTGCGGGGTGGACTATGTTTCACTAGCTGCTGCTGTCGAAGTACTTTTTGAGTTACGTGCTTCACCGCTGACGCACACCTTAAGCCCAGTTCAACTGGACAACCCACCCACACAGGACTTGTCGGGTCCCGTTTCGATGCCATCCTCTCCTGTCTCGATTGTGGCAGGGGGATTATAAGTCTTCTGCAATCCGCCAAACTTTAGCGATGTGGTCGATAGTTCCTTAGACAAGTTTTCAGCAATAACTGTTGATTCGTCTTCTCATTCCCCAGCCCCACCGCTTCTATAGACCATCAGTTTCAACTTGTTGAATCCGTAAGATACAACACCTTCGCATTTGCTGAGGTCTGCAAGACAGAGCCGGAGTTTGGTACGAATACTGCATGTCTCTGGTCACCATCAGCCTCATCCAATCTACCAATCTTCCAGTCGGTGGTTGAAACCTATTCCTAGGTATGCAGCCCTGTTCTTCTCTCTTGTCGACAACTGCCATCTGATTTATACCATACTTGGAAAAGTTATTGAAAGTCATACCAAAATGATATGTGCAAAGTTTTAGCCAAATAAGAAAAGAATTACGCTCTCTAGACGATCAAGAAGTCTAATCAGGGGATCGGTTAATATGGCAGCCATATCAGGTTTTGAAACGATTTTAACCATACTTAGTCCAATTGTTGGATGTGATACAAAAACACCACGTGCAAAATTTCAGTCAAATTGGATGAGAACTGTTCCCTCTGGAAGCTCAATAAGTCAAGACCCAAGATCGGTTTATATGGCATATCAAAACCTGCATCGATTTGGCCCATTTACAATCCCAACTTACCTACATTAATAAGAAATTTTTCAAGGGCCTGGATTTGCTTCTTAGCGTGTTCTCGACAGATGGACGGAAATGGCTAGATCGAATTAAAAAGTCATGACTATCAAGAATATATATACTTTATGGAGTCTTAGTCGCATATTTCAAGGAGTTATAAACGGAATGACGAAATTAGAATATCCCCCTACCCTTTGGTGGAGGGTATAAAAATTATGAAAATCAAAGAGATATACAAATCAAACAAATCATCTTTTCGCGTAGCTTCGAAAATGTGTGGAATTTATTCGGTTTAATGTGGATGATCTTAACAAATCATTCACAAATATGGCAAATATTCCGTTAGATCCCTGTTATTATGGCGCTGCTGATAGAACTGCGGGAAACGGATCCGTCGAAGAATCTTATGAGTATAGCGGCGTTATCAAGGATGTTTTAGGTGAAGTCAAATCTAACACCATTGGTTCTGACAGCATTGATCCGAAGTTCATTCGTACTCTCCTTCCATGTATTTTACCTTATTTAACATATTTTTCAATACTATATTAACTACCAGTATTTTCCTAACTCATTGCATGGAATTCCGTCCCTTCGCGACTCTACTATTCATATCTAAAGTCATAGGGATGCCAGTTCACTCACTAATATCAGAACATCTTCGATGAAATTCATTGTTAACTAACTAACACAGTCAGTATTCCGAGCACACCACATCAGCGCATTATTAGTCGAAAAGGAGTGATAGCGCCAACAACAAGGCATGTTTTTTTCCTTCTAGACCATTCCAAGGCCTTTGATACTGTCGATCACCGCAACTTTGGCATTAAACTTTTCCGTTTTTATACCCGACACCACTACTGTGCTGCAGGGTATTATAATTTAGTGCATCTGTTTGTAACACCCAGAAAGATGAAAGATAGACTCATTGATAAGCATACCGATAAACTCGGATCACTTTCCGATTCGATTAAGCTGTGTCCGTCTGTCTGTCTGTCCGTCTCTCCATGTTAATTTGTGTACATAGTTCAGGTCGCAGTTTTCATCCGATCGTCTCAAAATTTAGTACAGGCAGGAGACGAAGCCTATTGAAAATGGAAAGAAACCGGTTCAGATTTCGATATAGCTCCCATATATATGTTCGTCCGATTTTGAGAAATATTGCAATAAAGTGTTAATTTGTTAACCGATTCTCTGGAAATTCGGCATGAAAAATTTCCTGATGACTCTCGATATTACTGGTGAATTTTAAAAAAATCGGCCAAGATTTAGATATAGCTGCCACATATGTATTTCGCCCGATTTTCACATCTAGAACCACTGCAAGCGTATCTATTGACCAATCTTGCCAAAATTTTGCACAACGCTTTCATCGACGACTACCACAATATCTGAGAAGTTTGCTCGAAATAGGTTTAGATATAAATATAGCTCCCATGTATATGTTCGTCAGATTGTGTAATTTGCAATAATGTTTTCATTTGTCAACCGTAGTTATTACAGTTTGAATATATTGCTCGAAATTTGATAGGGATTGTTTCATTACCCATCTGAAAACATCCGCCGGGGTCCACCAAGATTGGTTCAGAATTGGATATAGCTCCCACATTGTACATATTGGTGTAGGGTATTATACAGTCGGCACCGCCCGACTTTTGCTCTTCCTACCAAGCCAGGCAAGGCAAGTTATGCGACACCAAAGGCTTGCAGACCTATGGGCCTTACGTCCTTTCCACTCCAAACCATGGAACGTATAGTGGATACCATAATAAAAAATAGGACATATAGCGAACTGCTGAAGTACAAGCAGCACTTCTACGTCAAGGGAATGTCGGTGGAGACTGCACTGCACGAGGTTGTGCATGAAATAGAAGAATCCTTCGATGCCAAAATGTACAAATTGGCAGTAGGCATTGACGTCGAGGGGGTTTTTGACAATGTGCGGGCCAACACACTGATCCGATCCCTAGACCAGTACCGGGTGAATCAGGTCCTTAGAGACTGGATAAATTACGCCACAGGTATGCATTTTATCGCCACTCCTATGGGTGAGAATCATAAATGACCTATTACTGAAGCTGGCTGAGGAGGGATTTGAACTCGTCTGCTACGCAGACGATGCTATAATACTTCTAGGAGGTAAGGATCCGAATCAGATATGCAGAAGGATCGAAAGGTTCGTGCAGCTGGCATTCGACTGGGCTAGACCTAGAGGTCTTAATGTTTACCCAGAGAAGACTAAAATGTTCCTGTTTACGAGTACGACGAAGGTGGGCCAATTTAACGCACCACGTTTTCTTAAAAACACGATTTCGATATCTGAAAAAGTCAAATATTAGGAGTGATCTTGGACAGGAAACTGGAAATGTCACATTCAGGAGCGTACTGAGAACGCTCACAGATTTTGGGCACCATGTAGACGGCCGTAGCCTTTATATATAGCTTAAATACGCGGATAGTCCACTGGCTTTACAGGAGCGTGATAAGACCACTACTTACTTTCGACTCAGTAGTTTGGTGGACTGCTATGGAGAAAAAGTGCAACATAAGGACCATACAACAGATTCATGCGGCCTTGGAATAGGCAGAGCGATGAGGACCATGACCACTAGGGCAATGAAGTCTATTCTAGATATCCGACCCATTGACATAAAGATTAAGTGTGGGACAGCCACTGCGGCAGGATACAGGATAGTGGCAGGTCATACCATGGCGGTATAATCGAGGCGACGATAGGAAACCTGGAAGTAACGGAAGAGGTTTTCATCTGGACGATCATGCTACACATATGGATCAAAGCTAGAGAACAGAGTGGACCTGGGGTTCACATTGAGAACCCAGGGACTGAGATCTGTTTTAGACCGCCTGACCATAATACGGTTCTGCAGGCAGATTTCCATCCAGATCATGGAATGCGTGAGGTGGTGGACAGTAAACAACCTGGACGGCAAGGTTACTGACAGTCTAAAAGTGTAAGAAGGAGATTTACGAAATTTCTGAGTATGGCACCATCCGCTTTGTTTGGATGCCGGGATGTAACGGAGTATGGGGAAATGAAAAAGCAGACGAATTGGCAATGAACCTGCATTTAACATTGTGGAACAGCGAAACGGTCGGTAGGACGACGAAAATGCTATAGAAAGATTGTGAGAAGACGATTTTATTGCAAGAGGTCAATAAAGCTTTCGGTATAATAACAGGTCACTACGAGCTCACTTATGCAAAATCGGTGCGGCAAGTAATAAAATGTGTAGGGCATGTGGGGAGGATGTGGGGAGGATGTGACGTTGAAGCATTTTCAATGTCATTGCCCGGTCTTCGCGGCTAACAGACATCAGTACTTGACAGACATCAACCAACATAGGGGCGTGGTTAGGAATTTTGTAAGTAGCACGGAATTCATGACTTACATGTACTTTTTCGAGGTTACTTTTTAGTATTTACAGAGCACAATAGGCCGATTACTAGCTTAGGTATATGTTCATAGTAGCATGGGGTTGATTAATATCGGCATTCTCCTTTCAACCTAACCTTACGCACAGTTGGTGGTTTAAACCGCGTGTCATGCACTGGGTTTATACTGCAGTCCTCAGACCTATAATGCTATATGGTGGTGTGGTCTGGTTGAGGGCGCTTCAAAAGTCTACCAGCATCACAGCCGCACTGAGGACAACACTATCTGAAGCACTAAATTTAATGGTACATCTAATGCCTCTAGATATTTTGTCTAGACAAATTGCTGCAACCACTGCTGTGAAACTAAGGGAGCTTTCGCTTTGGTCATGCGGCACCTACGGACACTGGTTTATCCATGATACAATGCCCGATATTCTAGACAGTGCTTATTACAAACTGCATGAGCCGCTTTTTGATAAAAAAAAAGTACTATTCGTGATAGAACCCACGGGATTAACAATTTCCCTGGCAATAGATGTGACATCGACATATATACGGATGGTTCCAAACTAGACAACCAGATGGGCTTCGGTGTGTACTCTGAAGAACTTGGTTAGGTCAAATAGAGAAGGTTACCCAAACATTGTAGTATGTATCAGTATGCCCTTAACTGTTGCAGTGTGAACATAGGGCATCAACAAGCATCGTACTCTATCGTTGGCCAAAGCCTTGGCTTGATTCCACGTCATACGGGTTGATTCCAACTCTTTTTTTGTACAGCGGATCCATGTGTTTTTCGGGCGTCCCCTTTCACGCTGTCGTTGCGTCTAGGACATTTCTCGCTATATCATCGAGCGGTCGGCATAAGAAATGACCCAACCAAGTCCATTTTCTCTTCCGGATTTCTATATCGACAGGGGAGGTGTTTGTTCTTATTTGCAATTCTTCATTTGAAATAAGGTTTGGCCTGAAAATTCGAAGTATTTGTCGTAAGCAGCGATTTATGAAAACTTGGATTTAACGGGTAGTCGCTTGTGACTAGCTCCAACCTGTACAACCATATAATAAAATAGATTTCATATTACTGTTGAAGATCCTGACTTTTGTATTATGTGAGATGTCCCTGCATCTCCAAACTTTGTTGAATTTACGAAAGGCGCTTCTAGCCTTGTTGATACATATGCGTATGTGGGCCTCTGATCGTTCGTCCTTTGTTATGTTCCTGCCAAGATAGGAGAAGTTGTCAACGCCTTCAATGATATGGTTGTTCATAGTGTGTGCTGTCAGATTTCATATTCCTATCCTCATCAGTTTGCTATGTTTATCCTCAAGCCTACTTTGGCAGCATTTTTATTTAATCGTTCAGTTTCGCCTTTACGTAGCGAAGCGATGCGCAAAGAGGCATATACTATTCGCGTAGTCGAAGTGGTGGAATGGCTAAGATATATTGTCATAAGGGCGACTGGTGTAAATAATTTCTCAGGCAGCCATAAAATCCCTGGAGTACATATTTCGGAATTCAAAGACGCCCTCGACTGTCGAGGATCTCTCAGCGAGATGACTGAACAGTTCAAAATTCACCTGTTCTGGGTGCCGGGCCACAGGAGTATCCCAGGGAATTGTAGAGCAGATGAGCTTGCGATACTAGGAACTACCTTACACATTCCAGGGGAACTGGAATCTGTGGGTATGCTTCTAGCGACATATAAGCTAAGTATTCCGGACCAATGGACGTTTCAGTCATATTGTCCGTCATAACAGGACACCGTCTGATCGGAAATCATGCTGACAGACCGATGGTTGCAAGTAACGACTTTTGTCAAAACTGTGAGAACGTCGAAGAAGAAGTGATTATAGAACATCTGCTGTGTGTGGGTCCCGCACTGGTAGTCAGAAGGAGATCCATTTTAGGTTATCATTTCTTGTAGAACTTGTCTGATTAAGCGGATGTGAACATTCGCAAGTTGTTGGGCTTTTTACCGAATTACTTGTCTAACGGATCACAATACGATTATTTAGGATGTCCAATATCCACACCTTTGCCGTATATAAGGGAGTCCTTCCTTGGTCTATAATAGGCCTCCTACTATATATTATGTATGCAATAAGGAGGTGTTCCTAAGCATCGACTAAAAGAATATTAGACAATACCTTTATAGACTAAATTGTGATCTCTATTTAGTTTACAATTAGGCCCAAATGATATTTTCAAGAACCGTAATAAATTAAAGTGCCTTATCATACATAGCAAGTAAGAGCGTGCTAAGTTCGGCCGGGCCGAATCTTATATAGCCTCCGCCATGGATCACATTTGTCGAGTTATCTCTTTTTAGGCAAACAAAGAATATTGAATAAGAACTGTTATGCTATTGGAGCTATATAAGTTATAAGTTATAGTCCGATTCGGACCATAAATGAATGCTGTTCATTCGGATAAGAATTGCGCCTCGTAGGGGCTCAAAAAGCAAATTCGGGAGCTTGGTTTATATGGGAGCTGTATCAAGTTATTGATCGATTCAGACCATATTAGACACGTATGTTGAAGGTCATGAGATAAGCCGTTGTACAAGAGAGAATTGCGCCCTCTATAGGCTCAAGAAGTCAAAATCCCAGGTCGGTTTATACGGCAGCTTTACCAGATTGTGATATCATAACACTACATGCAAAATTTCAGTCAAATCGGATCAAGACCCAAGATCGATTTATATGGCAGCTATAGCAAAACATGTACCGTTTACAATTCCAACCGACATACACTAATAAAAAGCATTTGTGCTAAATTTTAAGCGGCTAGCTTTACTCCTTCGTAAGTTAGCGTGCTTTCGACAGACAGACGGACATGACCAAAACGACTTAAAATGACATGACAACCAAGAATATATATACTTTATGGGGTCTCAGAAGCATATTGCGAGGTGTTACAAACAGAATGACGAAATTAGTATACCCCCACCCTATTGTGGAGGGTATAAAAATAAAATAATGCAAATTCAGGGCTTTGTACAAATTATGGTTCCATAACTAAGGTGGGTTTTAATTTCAGTCTTCACAATGAAACTCGATATAAAAAGAAGGAAAAAGGATTTTACGTTGCATTTTCGTTCATTGTTTTTAAATTAATTATAATTGTGAGCAAATATATGTTTTATTGCCTGATTTGAACACAGCGTGTGTCCCAATATACTAGATTCCTCTATGGTATTAGTTTTAAATCGCTTCCCCACACGAATACCTTATTATTTTTGCGTAAGATTTTCTGGAAAAACAAACCCAGATATCTATTCAATAGGCTGAAATTCGCTAGGGCTAATCGAAGTAAAAAGATTATTTCTCTCAGACGTAGAAGTAGGCTATCCGACTGACATCTCCTTATTGGGGCCATTCGTCTCTGGAATACCCTACCAACCGATTGCTTTCAAAGCAGCAGCAGCGTGTTTATGTACATTTTAGCATAGGCTTAGTATATTTTTTTAAAATTTGGAAACGGTCACATGACACATTTTCCTTCTGGCCTTTTTAATTTACTTTTTCTTTCTCTTAATGTTGTATCTCAAGTTTATTCAATTCAATTATTTAATTTTATATGTATTGTTCGTAGTCTTAATTACGTTTATTTTGTTTTTTTAATTGGGTAAAGTTGGATATTATCCTGATACTTGTGATGCTGCGCTACAGTTTACAAGTCATTTATCTCGTGGTGCAGTAAGAAATACATAAGTAAATAAAATAAATAGATGGCTATCTGCGCATCGGAAATTTCTTTATTAAATTACTTTACAATTCAGCGGATTTGTTCCGTTTATTCGATTACAGTCACTACCAGCTAGTTTTTACAATCCCTTAGCTTTGCCAGATTTTACGTTGAATGGTGTTAGATAACGGGGGTAAGTCTTGCAGGACTCTCCTCGCAATTGTTTCTTAAGATATAAATTGCACAAAAATACCATAACAGTTAAGTCGATTTAATATATTTAATTTTTTTTAAATGCCATCAATTCATATTTTTTTTTATTTTTTGGACGAAACTTTAAACCCAAATGCAAATGTACTGATGTGGACAGTTTCGAAATTTAAACACTTACATTTTTATCTTACAAATTTTCCAAACACAAGTACACAAATATCCATTTTATTTCTTATTATGCTACTGATATAAAACTAATGGTTTTTTTTGAATAAACAAAAAAAATGAAGATATTTTGTTGATTTCCAAGCGCTTTATTGTGGCCTGGAACGAAGTAATTTTTGTCTCAAACCCAGATACTTATTAAAAGATATGGGAATGAAGTCAACTCTGCCCATTGTTTCGTATTCCATTTAGACGCTTTTTATTATTTTATTTCAAAACCTATCCTCAGGGCTTTAATCCTGCCGAAGGAGATACGGGTGCCAATTAGTGCCAGGTTCACCTTCAGCATATAGCCCAAATTCCAACTTTTACTTAATTTTATTTGGTTCATTTCTTTTCGTTTTGACTGCACTGCTATGTTCAATGTAATGCACATCGCACCTCCAACATTGCATTCTCTATTTTACCCCAAATTGTCATCTGTCTTCATTTTCTATATATCCTAAAAAAAGTGTATTCATAAGAATTTTTGCACGACCTTTACCGCACAACAAAATGATATAAGGAATAATTCACAAAATACCGATAAATGCACAAATAATTGTAACTTCACAGTTTTGCTCCTTACTCCTTTATTTTTTTTTTCCTTTATCTTATAATTTATCTCTTCATTTTACTCAGCATTGCACTGCACTACCATTCACGTTCGGATTCCCATTTACTATATATATATTTATTTTTTTAATTTTAATTTTCTTCACTCCACTTGTTTGGTGTCTCGCACATGTTTCCTTACTTTTTTCTGCACTTTGCATTTGAACGCGGCGCTAGGTGCGGCGCCCGCCACAGTTGTTTGTTTGGTATTGTACAAAAAAATAATCCGAAATCGCGTAAATCCTCATTGTGGAGCATTGCTTTATGTGTCATACGTTCGTACTTCTCTCTGCCAATCATTAACTTTGCACTTTGCGGTTGGCTAAATACGACAAAACACAATTAGGGAATTAGGATTTTGTAAGTAGCACGGAAATCCTGACTTAGATTTCCTTCTTCAAGGTTACTTTTTAGTATTAAGAACGCACAACAAGCTGCACCCACTTTTTAACCTAACCTAACGTTATAGTGAAGTTCGACTGTATGCAAATCAAATCGTCAACTCATAGGTGTTACAAACTCTTTGGCATCAATTTTTCTACTGGACCATAACTGTAGACACATCACGAATTTCTGACGCACAATATGAGGAACCCATGGCTTTTCCTGAAGCCGTAATTCTATTGTTAAGGACTGTTAATAGGTAGTTTTGACCAAGCCCTGCATACCTACATAGGTTTTCTGCGTTTTTCAAATATACTCTAAAATACAGTAAACGCTATTTAAATCAGGTACACAACATTTGTTTCTTTGGAATTATTTTCAAATATAGCTAAGTGTCAAAAGTGTCCGCGTCTTTAAATAAGATACAACGTTGTTTTTGTCCCAAAGTCAATTTCGTAGCATTCAACGCAAACTTGAGGGTCTACCAAACTTCTAGCTTGGATAAAATTCTTTCCTTAAACCAATTAAGCTCACTACTTTTCGACAAAGTTTTTAAAATTGGGTGTGTTTTTTTCAGTGTGGCTGCTGCTTCCCCAACTTTATATTTTTCTTTATTTATTATTACGAGGGTTGTTATAAGTATTAATTACAGGACTAGGTAACACTAAGTGTTGTTGTGTCGTTTGTGCAGTTTGAAGTGACACGAAAAGATTATTTTGATCATTTGAAAAAATGGAATTAACTCGTGAACAATATCGTGCTATAATATTACACAACTTTAGAAGTGAATGATCAGGACAAGACTGCATTGATGAACTTAAATTGTTGTATGACAATGAAGCACCATCCCATAGTGACAAACTGGTTTAACAAATTCCATCGTGGTCGACACTCGCTCAAAGTCGAATTCCGTGAAGTTCGTCCAAAAACGGCTGTTGTCCCAGAGAACCATGATGCCGTGCGTGAACATACAATGCGAGATCATCATGTGGCGTACCGTGAAAAAGAAGCATCCTTGGGCCATTCTCCCACCAGCATACACTCAGTATTGCGTGAACTCTTGGCCGTAAAAAAGTTTTGTTCTCGTGGTTCCCACACAATTTGATAATGGCGCACGTGTTGACAAAGACAAAGAAATTTTTGAAAAAATACGATCGTTGTATTTCACAAGACGTTTAAAGGATAGTCACAGGTGACGAATCATGAATCTATGCGTTTGAGCCTGAAGCACAACAACAATCGAACGTGTGGGCCTTCGAAGACAGGCCAAATCCAACGAAGAAGCAAAGAAGCGTGGAAGAAGCAAAACGAACCAATGCGAAATGATCGCCTGTACGAAGCATGTGGCGACTGTTCAACGTGAACAACGTAGGACGGTCGATTTTGAGTGGTACACCACAATTTATTTGCTGAAAGTCTTCGGAAAACGAACAAGAGAAATTGAATCATTGTTCACCATCGGCTCCAACCAGCAACGTTTTTCACCGGCCAAAAGTCGAATTGTGGGTTATGCACTGTACAGGCTTAACTTGGCAAGCAATGATGTCTTTTTATATATGAAGAAAGATATGCGGGGTTATCGATTTTCTTCGTTGCTGCATACAATAGCCGTGTTTTGGAGGTGTCTTGGTTGGAGTGAAAAAGTGCTTAAACTATTGTAAATATATCCATTTTCCTCATTAGTCCAGAAATATATATATATATATATATATATATATATATATATATATATATATATATATATATATATATACATATATAAATAGCAGCCCCCGTATCTATTCCTACATATAGTCTTTTGTTGTAGTAAAATAAAGATAGGCTATCCAGGACCCGTTATAATATGGAAGTCTAAACAATTTCCTCTTCCGTATGTCGTCGACCCAACCGCATTAATAATAAGGTACGAACGTTTGACACATGAAATCACTTCCATTATCGGCGCTCCTCACCACGTTTGGAAAGGTGGAATCAAAAACTGTTTTTTTTACTATTTTCCCATTTTTTTTTTTTTAATAAACATTTTTGCCTAAGTTCCTCAATTCTCTTTCAATAAAAAGTGCAGCATATTTTTAAAACTAAGTGTAATTTTCGTGTACACATCGACAGAAGCAGTCTTACACGTTAAATATATATAAAGTGCCCTACGAAAGTATTTACTGAGGTGTATTTTAAATATGAGAGCTTTTAAAAAGTTTGTGTATAGGTAAATAAGATTGAAAGGGTACCAGTAATGTTAGATTACTCGAAGCATTTAGAGATAGAAGTACCTAGCCGACCTGACATATCGTGAAAAGAGGCATCAATCTAAAACAGATTCAAGCCGTCACTGTATGGGAGCACTGAAAAGTAAGCGATCTAAGTGAATTTGTAAATATGAAATTTATACGTTCATGTCAAACTACCCACATTAATCTGGAATTTAGGTTAGGTAAGGTTGCAATCAGTAGCAACGCGCCAGATGAAGGAGAGGTATCGGTAGAAAAGGAGAGAGGAGAAACGTCTATTCCGCAGAGAGAAAAAAAATGGAAAGGCGTGAGTGTAAGCGAATTTAGATGTACAGGAGTCAGAATGAAGTCCGGAAATTCGACCAAAGAATTAAACATCAAACCGGTGGCTTTGGTGCAGACACATCCTTCTGCAGAGACAAAGAAGAAAATCTGGTAACTGACACAGATAATATGCTGAGTATATGGAAAGAACGTTTTACCCAACTACTAGAGTCCGACGTTGGCGGCGAAGAGGATACCGCAGAACCAATCAATGATGATGGTATAGAATATACCTCCTAGTCAGAATGAGGTCCAGGTAGCAGTGACCCGACTAAAGAACAACAAGGCAGCAGGAGTCGACGTGTTACCCGCTGGACTATTTAAGAACGGAGCCGACACTCTGATAAGGCGTATGTATCAGCTTATCTGCTCAATCTGGCTAGAAGAACGCATACCCGATTATTGGAACGTCAGCATACTATGTTCCGTACACAAGAAAGAAGACAAGACGAAATGTGCCAACTACAGAGGAGGAAGTCTCGTCCCCATCGCACACAAGATACTCTCGAGCGTTCTGTGTAAAAGATTAAAACCTAAAGTAAATGAGATAATTGGGCCCAATCAATGCGGCTTTAGACCTGGTAAATCCACCCTGGACCAGATATTCACACTGCACCAAATCCTGGAAAAGACCCAAGAAGGACAAATCAACACCTACCATCTCTTTGTTGACTACAAAGCCGCTTTCGATACTACTTTATGTTCAAAGGTATTTCAAGCCATGTCTGAGTTTGATTGGGCTCTGCAGGATGTCACTTGCTGATACGCGTTCCTCAGTATGAATAGGAAAGAATCTCTCCGAACCATTTAATACCAAACGAGGTTCCAGACAAGGAGACAGCCTATCGTGTGATCTCTTTAATATTCTGGTGGAGAAGATTATACGAGATGCAAATGTGAATAGATATGGCACACAAATCACAAGAGAACTCATGCTAATCGCCTATGCCGACGATAGGTCGGTCACCGGCAGTGGTAACTGCATCCTTTGAAAGAATCAAAACAGAGTCAGTGAAAATGGGTCTGGCAGTAAATGGAGATAAGACGAAATGGATGGTTTCAACTCCCAAAACACCTTGTACAACAGAGCAGATAAAGAAAATGGAGAAAGTTGGGAAACACAACTTTGAGATAGTCAGTAACTTTATCTATCTCGGCACCGCCGTAACCGAAACGAATGACACCAGTTTTGAGATAAAGCGAAGAATAATACTGGCAAACAGATGCTACTTTGGACTAAGTATGCAGTTTAGAAACAAGGCCATCTCTCGACACACGAAGATTACACTATACAAGGCACTGATATTACCCGTGCTGTTATATGGTTCTGAAGCATGGTTACTTGTGAAAACAGATGAGGCAGTGCTTGGAGTATTTGAGAGAAGGATTCTTCGTGAAGCTCCAGCAAAGAAGTCTTTTGAAGGCAATCACGGTGGTACACGCAAACCGGGAAGACCAAAAGCTCAATGGAAAGAGCAAGTGATGGGAGACACCTCGAAACTTGGTTTCATAGATTTTAGAATGAGCGCAGAAGATTGAGGCTCTTGGAACGCTATTCTACGTTCGGCTAGTGCAACAAATGTTCTGTCGTAGCCAATTAAAGTAAGTAAGTAAAGTTAGGTTAGGATCGATGCCAAAAATAATGCATATATGTATCGAGAACAATAGTATAGGTGATTGATATAAGTGAAATAAGCTAATTTAACCCATATGATGGAAAATGCGGGGATACTTTTCTTTCGCACACATCACTAAACACCACATGTGGTAACTCATAAAATTAGATTATTTTACTAGTTACCGCTAAACATATTTTAAACCATTGCATCTCCCAAACTATGCTAACAAATTCACTACCCAAGCGTGACCTTAGCGTACAGTGCTGACCGATTACGGAGTACCGCAGAGCGACACTACTGAAAGGAGTTGTACATGGCTAAGTACCTTGCAAATGTCACCAGCGTTAGTGGGAGAATAACCAAGATTCTAAAACACCCGTTCAACATCAAAGACGTACAATCCATGGATGAAATTTGCATTGAGTGAATCCGAGGCGTTACACCCATAGACAAAATCAAGCACGGCGTTGACAAAGTGGTCATATTTGTTTATAAAAGTGAATTAACATTCGGATGTTATCTGATCAACCACAAATGTTACCAACAGCAGTTTTTGTGAATTAAACATTAGTTCACATTCTGACAACGTCTAGTGCAAAGTTTTTTTAAAGATTGCAAACAGCTTTCGCGCACAGTACCTGCGTTCTACCCATTCCTTTCCCAATTGCACCATAACCGGCTATAAACATACAACATTTAAACTTAAGGTTGGTATACATGCAATTTTGTAGGGAAAATGTTCATAACGGACGGTACATGAAACAACAGCGCGTAATCCAAAATCATCCATGCATGATTTTTTAACGTCTTTTTTAATTCGTGTACTTATTTACTCACACAGTTGGTTATCACAGAACGTTTGCTTCACTAACCGAATTCAGTATAGATTTCCAAGCGCATCATTGTTCTGCGCTCCTTCTTCAATTTCTCATAGCTAGTTTCGAGACGTCTTTCTCGACTTGGTCTTACCATCCTTCTGGGTGTACCATTGGTCGTATTGGCTGACATATCTTAATTCATTAGGACAACATCCCTTAACATTTCGCTATATTTGAAACGATATCGTTGTATTTTTAATCGTTTGACTATGCCAACGTACAGCAACGATCAACACAGATTGTTCCATCAATTCTGGAGCCATTACCTTTACTTCGTGTAGATAAAAAACGAAATTAGGAGTTGATTAATTAAAAGCGTCAAAATAAGAATAGTATATTGGTATTTTGCATAACAAAATTCTTTTCTATTGCCTTAACTTTAAAAATGAAATGAAAAAATATATTTTCTAGGCATACAAATATTTACATATGCAATTTGGGAAACCGTTTGGGAGTTCAGCTCAAACTGACTTGTCAACTAAGTAACTGATTTCATGTTGCTGGACTTCTATCCCGTCATGAAATTGTATATTAACAAATCGTTGTCGTTGACTCAATCAATCTCATTTGTATTAATTCTACAATAGTTTTAGTAGTTTTCGTTCCTAAATATACATATGTAAATTGCGTTTGTTGATGTGTACACAATTCTTAGGATTGAACTTAAGATTAATCCCAAATCTGATGTAGGTACTTTTGAAGATTTCTCAAACTCATCTTTAAGACGATTCCGGGCCATGCTTGCAAGTTCAAGCGTCATTCTCAGTTTCATTGATTTATTGAAAAGTAAGAGAGAAAGAAAAGACTTACGAAATATTCCTTATATATCAGACAATAGAATTGTAATGTCAACTGACAAAGATTAAAACGGAAATAATTTTTAAATATTCAAATATAAGGAAAATAAAAACTGTATATTAAAAAAATATAAATAACGAATTCATCTGGCAAATTTTTACAACCAAATTTTTATGGTTGCCAGCATGCAAATTGAATTTCGGTTAAGAGCTTTCGTAAGGGAAAACGGCAGATTATTCATATACACCGAAAGAAATATGGATAGCGAATCTTATCAATGGTATTAATTGTGAAGCAATACCCGGCAGTAATACTAAAACAATATTGTATCGTATGTGTATAGCTTTACATTATCCATACCTTGTTTAAGTACACTATCAATACCGTTGGTATTAATTTTGCGTTCGGTGTACTTGTACATATTTATAGTATATCTATCCTCCATGCACCGATTTCCGAAATTGCCAAATGAATTTGAGAGACACCGTGCCCGATTGACAGGTTATAAAAAACACAAATATATGCTTCGTTGTTCTTTTTCTCCCACAATATTTATTAGATTTATTTAGTTTCTATAAGACCCAAGTAGGACGCTGCAATTGTGTTTCGGATAATGAGTCACAAATGATGTCGATGGCTTTTTATCAGTTCACACACACACACACACAGCATCTATTGCTTGAAGAAAACAGGCAAGGTGATACAATCTTTTTCTCCACCTCTACGTTAACTCACCTAAAATCTTGCCAGTGAAGATTTCTGAGGCGAACAATCATCCTCAAAAAGACATCTATGTAACATCAGCATTACTCGCAAAGCCAAAACTTGTGGAGATGTTGGCTTTTGAATTTTTGTCTTCTTTTCTTACTCCGCTGTAAGAAAAAGTAGAATTACATTTTGTAGAAAGCAAAAAATATATATCTGCAGCCTCGGAAAGGCCGTTTTGAAAAACATCTCCAACATAAATCTTATGGTGCACTATTTTTGTCTTTTCTTGCCTTCTCTGTAAAATTTTGTTTATTTTATAAAATTTATTGTCAAAATTTGATTTTTATTTTTTGACTTTATTCAGGGATGTGCTAAATGAAGCACAATTTAGACAATTATTTGGGCTCACATTCCTTTGAATGACTCGTTTTTGTGGCAAACGAATCGTTTTACCCTTATAAATTGTAAAGGAAAAACGAGTCGTTTGCTCAAAACAGCCTTGGTCTTTACACAGTATGAAACGAACTAACGTTAAAATTATCAAAGAAAGTCTTCTTATTTTTAATTGAAATAAATTCTGAACGATGTACTATTTAAATGGTATAAGTTCTGAACGAAACATTTTTTACTAAAACGGCATTTCCACTTAGTATCATTGTCAGACATTTTACATATGCTAAAGTTGGACCGAAATACGGAAGTACTCCACTTTTACCACATAAAGCGACTTTAGATTGCTGTTCCTGGAAATAAAATTAGGAACATTGTACTCACTATTGAAAGTGTGAAGTTAAAAAATAAAACTAATTCATATTTAAAAACAAAAAAAATTTTGTAGGATGCATTAGTTCGATCTTTTTGAAATAAATCATGAAACTGAGATTGACAATTTGGATTATTAAACCAATTTAGATAATAGTTTAAACATACATTTAAAAATACTTGCCTTCCATGACTATGTACAAATATATATGTATAATAACATTTAAAACAACAAAGGCAGAGAGAATATGTACCACAATATCAATATGAAATTTTAGTTCCGCCAAAGATTACACCATTTTCATTCGCCCGCGATCTTAATGTCGGCGATCGCACTAGCATTCAATGTGTCATTGGCACCGGTGACCTACCGCTCACATTCACCTGGCTAAAGGATGGAAAACCTCTACAACCGGCGGAGACTGCAGGTATGCAGTTTACGCATAATGCGCGAGACAGCGACAGTGTCAGCGGTGGGATTAGTGGTACCGGTGACGTTGCTGCATCGAGCTCCGGCACACATCCGACATCGATGAACTATGCCCATGGCCATGGGCTCAAAGCCTACACGAATGATGATGGTAGTAGCGGTGGTGAAGGAGACGGCGGCCTAGTGACAATTCGCCAAAATGATGATTTCACCAGCGCTCTCAGCATAACAAGTGTGACGAGGGCTCAGAGCGGCACCTACACATGTCGCGTCCAAAACGATGCCGCAACTGTATCGCACTCTGCACAGCTAAGAGTTAATGGTATATGATGATTGCATGTTTGTGTTTGCATAGCGATATGCGTGTTTTACTTGCTCCTGCGCATGATTAACTTTATATTACATTTACATAAAGCATACATATATATGTTAGCATATTGCATGAATTTTTTCGTTATTAGTTAAGGCACTCTGTACTTTATTATTGTTTTTTTTTTGTTTGGATTTTGTAAAAAAATTTCTTCAATGTTTTTGGTTTCATCTTCCTTTCCAAATTCTACTTCTCCAATCCCCTGTTTTTCTAATTCTTGTACCTGTTTTAGTTATCTTGGCAAATTGAGAAATAATGCCAACTTGATGCCTTTCTCTTAAACCTATTCATAGTTCCGCCGCGTATATCGCCATTTAGCTTTGAGGACGAAATTACCGAAGGAATGCGTACCCAGCTCATGTGCTCAAGCAGCCAAGGTGACCAGCCATTCAATATCACCTGGCTAAAGGACGGTTCTTCAATAAAAGGTGGCATGAACGATGACGCTGTTGATGGCAAGCGTCAAAATGACCACAATCCTGGCGATGGAAGTGCTCCCAAGGCTCCGGACCCTTCGTTGACCATCAATGAGTATGCTCCGTTTTCGAGCATTCTATCGATACATAACGTGACGTCACGTCACAATGGCAACTACACATGTCGCGTGACAAATCGCGCTGGATCTGTTGAATATACCGCCCTGCTCTCCGTCTCTGGTAAATTTCATTGACATCATTATGTATGGCACTGAATTTACGTTACTCTACGGCACAAAAACCAACTCCATTGTTCACGTTCAAAACTCTGATATGATGTACGAGTACATTTTCTGTTCTAAATAAGAAATACAAGTTTGATAGGTACACCCAGAGAAACGTTGATACCAAAGGTGTTCATTTCAGTTCGATACGGTATTGATGGTATAGCAACTTGTACAAGAGCGAAGAGAATTACCAAAATTTTTATACCCTACACCACTACTGTGGTACAGGGTATTATTTTGATATCGATAAGTACAATTTCCATTTTCAGCAATGCCGATTATTTCAACATGTTCTGACGCTCACAAATCGTAAAGCGTAATTGTTTACCTATTATCTTTTTGGCAACTATGGTTTAAACAGCTCACGCACGTTTTGTGCCTTCAGTTCAGTCTAGTCTATAATTTAACCATGAATCGTCTTACAAACGAACAACGCTTGCAACTTATTGAATTGTATTATAAAAATACGTGCTCTGTTAAGAAAGTCCATCGCGTGCTTCTTCCATAGAGCTCATTTTTGGCTCATTGGGTACCTAAATTAGAAGAATTGTCAATTCTGGAGTGAAGATCAGCCAAAAGCATTGCAAGAGCTACCAATGCATCCAAAAAAAATCACAGTTTGGTACGGTTTATGGGCTGGTGGCATCATTGGACCGTACTTCGTCATAGATGATGAATTGTAACGTAACTGTGATGGTGAGCACTATCGTGGGATGATATCCAACTTTTTTTTTACCCAAAATGCAAGAGCTTGACTTGCATGATATGTGGTCCAAACAAGCCTGCTTCAATTGACGTATTGGAAGACAACATTGAAGAATAAATGCTCCAATGGGATACCTGCCGAAATGTTGGAAAGAGTATGCCAAAATTGGACTAAGCGGATAGAACATTTGAGGCGCAGTCACGGTCACCATTTGCATGATTCAAATAAACATTTTACGCATTTTATACATTTTTCCGAATTTTATGTGTTTTTTTTTTAAAGACTTTCTTAAAGGTCTTAAAAAATCACCCTTGATTAAAACACTTTATTAAATTTAAACAAATATTTTATAATGGCGTCAATATTTTAACATGTACACAGCTTAACGACACTTTTTCCGCCGTGACACGACCCCGTTAATTCTTAATTGACTAATTCGTCTAGTATTATATTGACACCAAATGGTATTAGAAATATTTGCCAATGACGTAATACCAGCTGGTATTGACAAAGTACCGTCTTTTTTCTATCAGTGTAATTGAAAAGTAAGATTAGCATTATGGCCAAGAGGAAACGAGGAAGTTGGCAAATAAGGCTTCAAATTGAACATGAACGAGTAAAAAGGCATTAAGTTTGACCGGGCAGTACTTTGGATACCCATCACCTCTGGTATATGTGTTAACCACCTTTCGTCATAATCTGGTGAAAAAATCATAATTTATGCCTCCATAGCAAATATATCGAAATATGGCCCGATTTGGACCAAATTCGGCACGGACATTGCGTGGTCTAATAACTACAAGTCGTTGTTCAATTTTGTAAAACAAATTGGTCTTTTTAGTAGCTATATCCAAATATAGACCGATCTGAACCATATACGAGACGGATGTCGAAAAGCCTAAGATAAGTCAAATTTGTATCAATATTCAGCGAAATCGGATTTTATGGGGCCAAGACTTTAAATCGAATGATCGGTCTATATGACAGCTATATCCAAATCTGAACTGATCTGTTCCAAATTCAAGGAAGGCCCTGACACAACTCACTGTTCCAAATTTCGGCGAAATCGAACAATAAGTGAGTTTTTTATGGGCCAGAGGCCTTAAATCGCAGGATCGGTCTATATGGCAGCTATATCCAAATCTGGACCGATCTAGGCCAAATTGACGACTAATGTCGAAGGGCCTAACACAACCCACTGTCACAAATTTTGCCATAATCAGACAATAAATCCGCCTTTTAAGGGCCCAAGACCATAAATCGAGAGATCGGTCCATATGGCAGCTATATCAAAATCTGGACCGATCGGGGCCACGCTGACCCCAGACAGGTTTTTATGACAGCTATATCAGGCTATGGACCGATTTCAATCATACTCAGCACAGTTGTTATGCAAAATTTCAGTCAAATCGGACAAGAATTGTGCCCTCTAGAGGCTCAAGAAGCCAAGATCCCAGATCGGTTTATATGCCAGCTATATCAAAACATGAACCGATATAGCCCATTTACAATCCAAACCGACCTACACTAATAAAAGTATTCGGACATGGCTAGATCGACATAAAATGTCATGACGATCAACAATATATATACTTTATGGGGTCTTAGCAGACGAAAGATATTTCGAGGAGTTACAAACATAATGACGCCCATCCTATGGTGGAGGGTATAAAAGTGGAGATAGTCAGCAACTTTATCTACCTCGGCACTGCCGTAACCGAAACGAATGACACCAGTTTTGGAATAAAGCGAAGAATGATACTAGCAAACGGATGCTACTTTGGATAAAGTAAGCAGTTTAGAAACAAGACCACCTCCCGACATGCGAAAATTACACTGCACAAGACACTGATGTTACCCGTGCTGTTGTATGCCTCCAAAGCATGGGTACTTCCGGAAGCAGATCAGGCACTACAAGGCGTGCTTGAGAGAAAGATCCTTCGTCAAATATATGGAATCATCTGCGTTAATAGTTATTATAAATGTCGAATTAACCTCGAGCTGTGTAACGACGATAGCATAGTTAAACGCATCAAAATACAACGGTTGCATTGGCTGGGTCATGTTGACAGAATGAAAAAAGAAGAAATTTTTTAAGGGCGACTTTACGCAACAGAGGAATACCAAAATTCCGATGGTGTGACCAAGCGGAGAATCACAGATGAGGCACTACATGCCGTGTTTGAGAGAAAGATCCTTCGTCAAATATATGGAATCATCTGCGTTAATAGAGACTACAGGCGTCGAATTAACCTCGAGCTGTATAGCGACGATAGCATAGTTAAACGCATCAAAATACAACGGTTGCGTTGGCTAGGTCATGTTGGCAGAATGAAAAGAGAAGGTTCAGCGAAGAAGTTTTTTAAGGGCGATTTTACGCAACAGGGGAATACCAAAACTCCGATGGGGTGACCTAGCGGAGAATCACATCTCGGAACTAAGTGTCAGAGATTGGAGAAGGAGCGCAAAAGATCGAGATACTTGCAACTCTATTCTATATACGGCCAGAGGAACAAATGTTCTGTAATGGCCAAAAAGTAAGTAAGTAATTTCCGGCCAATATATTCTAGTTCTGGGGCCACCGTAGCGCAGAGGTTAGCATGTCCGCCTATGACGCTGCACGCCTGGTTTCGAATCCTGGCGAGACCATCAGAAACAATTTTCAGCGGTGGTTTTTCCCTCCTAATGCTAGCAACACTTGTGAAGTACTATGCCATGTAAAGCTTCTCTCCAAAGAGGACTCGGCTATAAAAAGAAGGCCCCTTTTCATTGACCTTAAACTTGAATCAGACTGAACTCATTGATATGTGAGAAGTTTTCCCTTGTTCCTTAGTGGAATGGCAATTTCATGGGCAAAATTTATAATTTGCATATTCTGTTCTGTCTGTTGAACTTCCTCTACACTCATTAAAAACGAAGATATTGAGAACTTTCAAGGAGCATTTATTACATGATTTCTAGTGAGTTATTTTAGACTCCTCAGCAACATTTCCTGTTATGGTCGAACCATATTTGTATTGGAAATGCTTCTATATATGTGGAATTGAGTTAATAAGAACACACACGAATTGAATGATACAAAGGTTTATTTGAGAATGAAAAAATATTCTTTAGAATTGACAGCATGTATAATATATTGAAAATCAATGCTATCTATGTGAATATAATAAAAGAAATAATAAAGTTAATTATTCAAAGTCGATTGATACTCCAACACCCTTCCTCAATCGAGTTCAACGCCAATTGATTTTCGAAATTTTGCAAATAGAGGTGGTTTTAAAGGTTTAGTCATTATATCCGCCACCATAGATTCCGTTGGACAGTAATTGCATTCAACATCTTTCTTTTTGATGTGATCCTTTACAAAATGGAGCTTTGTGTCAATATGTTTCGTTCTGTTACTGAGTTTTTCTTCTTTAATAAGTTTCAAGCAGCTTTGATTGTCTTCGGAGATTATTGTTGGTGAAGTTTGAATTATCTTCATGTCACTCAATAGACGTCTTAGCCAGATTGCTTCTTTGCAAGCTTCAGAAAGGGAAATAAACTCAGCTTCCGTAGAGGACAGTGAAACACAAGTTTGTTTTCTGCAAGCCCAGCTTATTGAACCACCATTTATTTGGAACACATATTCAGAATTGGACTTCCTATCTATCTTATCCTCGGCCCAATTCGCATCGGCGTATCCAATCAATATGTTGTCCTCAGAATTGTTGTAACTTAACTTTAAAAAGTGATTTATTGTTCCCTTGAGGTACTTCAGGATGCGTTTCAACTCTGCCCAATCTTCCTGAGTGGGACAGCTTACTTTTCTCGCAAGTATGGAAACACTCGCAGCAATGTCCGGCCTTGAATTAACACTAAGGTATAAAAGCGATCGAATCAATTTTTGGTATTTGGTGTTGTCTATCAGAAGATTAGACTCGGTTTTTCCGTAGCCAGGATCCAACGGATATTTTGATTCTTTTGCATTTTCCATACCGTATTCCTTCAATATATCAGTAATATATTTTCGTTGGCGTATGCAAAAGTTAAAATTCTTGTCTTGAAAAATTTCGAGGCCCAAATAGTGTTTTGCATTTCCGAGATTACTTATCTCAAAATGCGATTGAATCAGTTTTTCAAACATTCTAATATCTGATTTGCTTTTTGAAACAGCTAAAATGTCATCAACGTATACAAGAATATATATGATCCCTTCCTCGTTGGTGCATTTTGTATAAAGACAAGGATCCGCAACAGATTGTTTATACCCTCCTTTACACAAGACATTATGAAGGGTTGCATTCCAAACATGCGCAGCCTGCTTAAGACCATATATGCTCTTTTTCAATTTACATACCAGATTTTTTCCGCCTTCTTCAAATCCTGCAGGTTGCTCCATGTAAATGGATTCATTAAGATCGCCATTAAGAAACGCTGATTTGAAGTCGAAGTGAACCGCTGTCATTTTCTTTGCACCTGCTACAGATACAAGGGTTCGAAAGGTTGTCTGTTTGACAACAGGAGCGAATACTTCGTCATAGTCAACCCCATACTTTTGAGAAAAACCGCGAGCCACCAGTCGTGCCTTAAATCTATGGGCTCTTCCCTCGGCATTTCTTTTTATTTTATACGTCCATTTACAACTGAAGATATTGGCATTTTCTGGAGGTACAACCAGATCCCACGTTTCTAATTTCTTTAGAGGTGACATTTCATCCTCCATACCACTGATCCATTGTTTACGTTGTGGGGATTCTAAAGCTTGCATATATGTCTTTGGTTCAATGAAGTTGTCATCGGCGCGTACGCTGTATCCATATCTATCAGGAGGGTTACCTTTAGTTTTCCTTTCAGATCTTCTCTCGGCTGTTTCGCGTTCATCTTCATCACAGGGCGCATCTGTATTATTTTGAAAATTTTCAGAAAATATTTCTTCGCTACTTATTTCATCATTTACACAAGAATTTTCTACTTCCTTGCTTCTTATAAAGATCTCTAATGAACTCTCCGAAATTTTATTATCGACGTTATCTTTGGTTTCAGCAATTTTGCATTCATCCAAGAATTTTGCATCTCTGCTAATGGTCACTTTTCGGCTCTCGAGATTCACAAATCGATATCCATTAGAATTTTCATCATAACCCATGAAGGTCAAAACTTCCGATTTGTTATCCAATTTTCGCCGTTTCTCATTCGGTATATAAACGTGAGCTTTTGATCCAAAAATCTTCAAATTAGTTACATCAGGTATCTTATCTTCCCATAGCTGATACGGAGTTGAATTTGTTGATTTCGTATATATCCGATTTTGTAGATAATTCGATGTCATGATAGCTTCGCCCCAAAACATATTTGGAAGCTTGGCCTCTGCCAACAAAGATCTCGCCATTTCCACCAGATATCGATTCTTTCGTTCAGCGACCCCGTTTTGCTGCGGACAATATGGAACTGTGTATTGGCATTGAATTCCGTTCTTTTCCAAAAATGTCTTAATATTGTTTCCAGTATACTCCCCTCCATTATCAGATCTAATTATCGAAGGGTATCGTGAGAATTTATTGTACATTAGTTCCACAAAACATTTTATCTTTTCAGCAACCTCATTTTTATTTCTTAATAGGTACACGTAAGTGAATCTGCTGAAATCGTCAATAAATGTTAAGAAATACTTTTTCCCACCGGGAGTCGTTGTCTGCATAGGTCCACTGAGATCTGTATGAATCAAATCCAGAACTCGACTTGAGTTTTTCTCAGATTTCTTATTAAAAGGCTTCTTGGACATTTTACATGTGACACAGACATCACAAAGTTTGCTTGTGCCACAATCTCTTATTTTCATACCACTTACAAGATTCTGTTTCTGCATTTCCTTCAGTGCTTCGATATCTCTATATCTCTATATCCAAAAATCTTGTGCCAATAATGTTGGCAATTGTTCATATCACATGAGGCAGTCAAAGCTTTTTGTTTTTGACGCAAATAAAAAAGCCCTGATATACTTTCCGCAAAACCAATTTCCTTTCCGTCTTTCGCTACGATACTTGCATTTGAATTTTCAAAAACTATCTTCAAGCCCTTCTTTAACATTTTGTTGACAGACAATAAATTGCCTTGAAAAGACGGAATGAACAGCACATCATGTATAGTTATGTTAAAACTATCGCCCTTGGAATTCACTGTTTGAACAATGCAAGTTCCCTTGCCTTCACAATAAACTGATTCACCATTTGCAACAGTTACTAATTCTCGAACACTTGCATCCAGCGATAAGAAAAACGAGCATTGTGAACTTATGTGGCAAGTTGCACCAGAATCGATTACCCACGATGAAGCATCACTTCCAGTTGAAAAACAAAAGTTTCCCTCTGATGAATTAACTTCTTTTGCTTCGTTGACTTTATAGTTATTCTTTGCTTTCTTGAACTTCCAGCAATCCTTTTTAAGGTGACCTTTTGCCTTACAAAAATGACAACGTTTCACATGATGTTCGCCTTCACGGTCTGAAATCTTAAGTATTGAATTCGAAGCTACATTTTCCTTATTTTTCAAACATTCTTCAATCAAGCAAGTTTCCACGACTTTCACAGTAAGTTCTTCCTTTTTCCGAACTTCTAAAGCTGTCACGAGCGTATCGAATGATGGTGGTAAGCTACTCAGTAGCATTGCTACTAGCCATCTTTCTGAAAAATTTTCACCCACAGCTTCCAGTTTTTCAAACAATAGCTTCATTTCCATTATATGCTCATTTATATCACCATCCATTGAATATTTCAAATTGCAAATTTGTCTCATAATACGTACGCTACTTCCGAGCGTGTCCTTTTCATGGTGAGAACGCAATATTCCCCAGGATTCGTTGGCACTTCCAGCCTTTTTAATGAGCATAAGTTGACTATCTTCCACGGATAAACCAATGATGACCGTGGCTTCCTCATTCTTTTTCTTCCAAATTTCGTCTGGTTCGCTTGGGACCGGATTTGTTACGAATTCCCACAGACCTTCCTTACGTAGAATCAACTCCAACTTAAATTTCCACAAATGGTAGTTGTCCTCGTTTAATTTCGCGAAAGATGTTCTTAAATACTCCATAGCGCTGGACCCAAAACCTATTGGAAATGCTTCTATATATGTGGAATTGAGTTAATAAGAACACACACGAATTGAATGATACAAAGGTTTATTTGAGAATGAAAAAATATTCTTTAGAATTGACAGCATGTATAATATATTGCAAATCAATGCTATCTATGTGAATATAATAAAAGAAATAATAAAGTTAATTATTCAAAGTCGATTGATACTCCAACAATTTGATATATTAGAAATTTATTCGGTAGAACAGTGTATATAAATACACTGATCTACCGAATAAATTTCTTAATTTTATACAATAAGCCGATTACTGGCTTATGTGTATGTTCATAGTAGCATGGGTGGATTTACATCCGAACCGTCTTTTCAACCTTACCTTACCCAATTTTCTGCCACATTTCAAGATTGTATGTAATAAATAATTTCATTTGAAAAAAATCCTTTGAACTGCTAATAAAACTGAGCTAGATTCTACTTTGAAGAAAAAATAACCCATTGCTATAAATTGGATCGCACCATGGGAATCTTGGCTAAAGTCAATTGTTGGTCCTTTCTTTAATATTATTTAACGGACGCACTACAAATGATTCGAAGTCTGCGATAAGTTTCCAGACAACTTAAGGGTAATTTATTCAAATGAGTCATTTAATGCTGGAACCTCCAATGCGTTCCCAGACTTTAGGGTATTGCTGGGAATTGTATAGCGTTCATTCTTTCAAAATACGAAACTATTTCAGGGCAAATCGGTAACTGTTTCGGAAAAGGAAAAAGTCAAATTATCAAAAATTGAAAGACATGGCACATGGATATAACAGCAAGTCCCTCAAAATTAATGAAAAGCAAAAACAGTTCGGTTGCGACATATTATACCGTACAACACTTATTGCAATGTAATTTTCGTTCTTCATATTACCTGGGTCTTTAAGGCAAGAAGTGGATTGATTAAACTGAATGCAAACTGATTTTAAGCAGAAAGTGGGTAAAGAATATGTACTATGTGCAACCTCAATCGAGATGAAACATTACTGCACTTTCTAGGAGAGTATCCTGTTTTGAGAGAATATAGAATTACAATGTTGTTGTTGTTGTAGCAGTGTGATGTGTTCTATCTTTCGTCTGCTTGATTCTGTAGAGGGTCCAGATACATTAACTCTGCGACTAAGATTGGGTGCTTCCAGAGAGATCTGGGTCTGAGACGAGAGGATCTGGCTAGGCAGTTAAACAGGTGACGCGTGTCGTATGGTCCCTGTTCACAATCGGAACATATATCTCGCACGTTGGCATCAATCCTTGCTCTGTAGGAATTGAGGCGGCTGCATCCGCCGGATCGTAATTGAGCCACAACTACCCTGCTATGTGCAACCTCAATCGAGATGAAACATTACTGCACTTTCTAGGAGAGTACCCTGTTTTGAGAGAATATAGAATTACAATGTTGTTGTTGTAGCAGTGTGATGTGTTCTATCTTTCGTCTGCTTGATTCTGTTGAGGGTCCAGATACATTAACTCTGCGACTAAGATTAGGTGCTTCCAGAGGGATCTGGGTCTGAGACGAGAGGATCTGGCTAGGCAGTTAAACAGGTGACGCGTATCGTATGGTCCCTGTTCACAATCGGAACATATATCCTGTACGTTGGCATCAATCCTTGCTCTGTAGGAATTGAGGCGGCTGCACCCTCCGGATCGTAATTGAGCCACAACTACTCTGATTTGCCAGGAAAGGTCAATTTCTGCAGGTGCAATGGGAAGCGGCCGTTCTCCAAGTACCACACACACCCGGTACTTGTTCACCGCATCTGCTTAAATGTTGTCTAGGCCCGCTTGATACACCGCTTGATCTAGCGGCTCTCTCTTGAAGCGCTGGCTTCTTAAGGCTTCTCGGCAGTGAATTCCTATCCACAAGATGATCATTTGCATGGTCTCTGCGATAACAGCCCAGAAGGTATTGCTTCGACAGCATGTATTGTAGTTATGTCTTCGCACAGGTAGGATCTTTGTCTCTTGATGGAGGTGGTCTACGTGGGAACTGAGGAGATAGCCCGTCGCAGTTCGAAGGGCGGCATTCTGACAGAACTCTATTTTATTCTACAGCGTGTCACAAAGCTGGGACCACACTGGCATTGCATAACTTACCACAGACCAAACAATTGCTTTATACGTTGTCAACAAAGTTTCTTTGCCAGCATTCCAAGTGCTGCCGGCAAGTTACTTGAGGACCTTGTTTCTACTTTTATTTTTATCGCAAATTGCTTTGGCATGTGAGGAGAATTTATAAAAGCTGTCAAATGAGACACCAAGTATTTTGGGACACTTGGTGGTCGGAATTGTCACTCCGTCGACCATCACTTTCAGCTCCCTATGCACCTCACGCGTGTATATAATGAACAATGTGGCTGAAGATTTGGTGGCAGATATCTTTTTTTTTCTTACAGCGAAATGAGAGGCAAGTTCGTTGAGATAGATGTTTAACCTATCGCAGAAGTCATCAACGCTGACCGTGTCGAATGCCTTCGATAGGTCAAGTGCCACGAGGACCGTCCTATCACATGGCCTGGGCTGATAGAAGACACGGCAAATGTCGGCGTTGATGGCATGCAGAACAGTTGTTGTGCTATGCTATCTTCGAAATCCATGCTGATGCTCCAGATTCTTCAGACACGAATGGCATTCGTACCTCGCCCACGGTAAATTGTGATGGCTGTCCATCTGCTCGGGGACCACGCATACAACGAGTGGCTCTCCTCCTAGCCCTGTCACTCTCAAGATGCACAATAAATTGACAGTTGAATAACCTGCCACACCTCTTCGGATCAGTCACGGTTGAGTCGCCAAAGGTGACTGAGGTCCTGTCGTCCCGTCTACCGTGGTTCGAGAGTGACTTAACAGTAGACCACAACTTGCCTTATCCGTAACCTAAGATACATTGCTCCAAGTGTTTCAGTCACAAATTACGCTCATGTTCGTGAACTACGCTGTTAATTTCCAGATTCAGATCGTTGATTCTGTGATTAGTGGAGTTCGTGCAACGATCCCATCATGCTCGTCTGCGAGTACCATTGCCTGCGCCGAGAAATTGGGCCGCACTTGGGCTATTCGGCCGGCTGGTATAAAGCAAGCGGCTGCCGCGTTAATTATGTCTCGGAATTTCCTCTTGGCAACTATCACGTTTGAGGGCAGCGTCAGTTCACTGCAGCGGCGATTGGTGTTCCCTCTGAAGCCGACCCAATCCAGTTACAATATTCCAATCTGCTGTGCTATCTGAGGAAGACATGATCAACATCTTAGACGGCAGTGAACCGGATAATTGGCGACAACGAAAGAGAATTTCTAGTAAACAAGAGCAATTCAGTATGAAGGCATGGAAACTTATATACATGACAAACGGTTTATAACAATTGTCTCTTACTGCCTTATGTCTCTTTTTACTAAACTGTAATTACAAACAAGCAATCTATTGGGTTGCCCAAAAAGTAATTGCGGATTTTTTAAAAGAAAGTAAATGCATTTTTAATAAAACTTAGAATGAACTTTAATCAAATATACTTTTTTTACACTTTTTTTCTAAAGCAAGCTAAAAGTAACAGCCGATAACTGACAGAAGAAAGAATGCAATTACAGAGTCACAAGCTGTGAAAAAATTTGTCAACGCCGACTATATGAAAAATCCGCAATTACTTTTTGGGCAACCAATATTATAATGCAAAGAAACATATTGGTGAATAAAGGGTATGTGAAACCATTTTTGGGAACTTATTTTGACCATTTTATTGTTCTATGAAATATTTTATTCTTTTACAAAGTTTTAAAAAAGTTCAACACCGGTTACACTGCGTAGATACTTTAATTTTTCTCGCTCGAGTAGGAGTACTCAGATAAACTTGCCCCGTATATTAATATCTGTTTTCGAAAGATCATTCTGTATTCGTGTGACCACGTATTGGAATGTATTTCCCGTCGAGATAAGAATCTTTTCACACTCGAATAATGTTTTTCGCTTAATTTAAATTTCTTGTACCAGCTCAATGCATTTTGCGACACTAAGTTTTTCATAGTATTTTATTTTGCTTAACTATAATTCCACCTGGCCATAATTCCAACAACAAAATGATTTTTTTCCTATATAAAGGTAAAACTTCAAAGCCAAGATCATTATTAAACTTTGTTCAAAAAAAAAAAAAAAAAATTATTTTTTTAATTAAAATATTTAGTCTGTTAGTCTGAAAAACTTTAGGTAATAATAATTATGGTTTCCATGGAATTATTAGTAATATTTAGTTCTAAATTATTGCAACTACATCGGCAATGAAATGAAAAATTTTAAGAACCTGGAAACACAATTTAAAACCATAAAAAGATCACCCAGATTAATTTACATCTTAAACTAATTATTTCAAATGAAACCTTTTTTTTTGAAAGCTTTTTTTCTTGAAATTTCATAGTTCACAGAGGTTAGCATGTCCGCCTACGACGCTGAACGCCTGTGTTCAATCATGGCGAGAACATCAGAAAAAAAATTTCGGCGATGGTTATCCCCTCCTAATGCTGGCGACATTTGTGAGGATCTATGCCATTTGAAAAAATGATGAGGCAGTCATATAAAACTCCTCCACAAAGAGGTGTCGCACTGCGCACTGCGTTCGGACTCGGTTATAAAAAGGACGCCCCTTATCATTCAGCTTAAACTTGAATCGTCGCCACTCATTGATATATGAGAAGTTTGCCCCTGTTCCTTAATGGAATGTTCATGAGCATATTTGCATTTGTACTTTTAATCAAAAGGCGGGTCAGGCCCGTTTGTAATTGATTGGCCAGCTGACCGGACAATGTATTATAGAGAGAACTCTTATTTCGCCCGAAGCGTTCGTATGTGGAATCAACTTCCAGCAAATGTTTTCCCCCCTCTATGACATCCAGAGATTTAAGACAAATGTCAATAAACACAAACAATAATCACACGCGATTTCAACCGCCAATTTTTGGCAATGGCTCTCTTGCAAGTATATAGAGCAAGAGTTGCCTTTCTTGTCGTTTTCACAATGTTTGTTTCGAATTTGAATTTCCTGTCCAGCAAATCATCCAGGTATTTTGCACTTTCAGCAAATGTACCATTTTCTCTTCCAAGGAGACGAGTGCAACTGTAGGTAACTTGTATTTCCTGCTAAAAAGATCAGCTTCCGTTTTAGTCGGACTTACGCCCAGACCATTGTTGGTAGCCAACTATACTGCCGCATGTAGAGCTTCCTGAAGTATATCTCTGGAATGATCCTAAACACGTCATCACCACACGCAACCACTTCCAAACCTTTTTCTTCCAGAAAAAATAATATATTATTAATGGCCGAATTCGAAAGATTTAGAGGATGTGAACAATTGCAATTGCAGGACTTTATAAATCGATCTAAAGTGTTCAATATTAGGAACGAGGCCAACTTCCTTCTCTTGTTCCTGTGGTATCACAATGAACAAGAACGTCTAAGTGAGTCTGATGACAGACTCCAACTTGAACCCAACCTAACCATATTTCAAAGTAGAGGAAACGGTACACCTCCTTCAGTGGTTCCACTGCAGAGCCATCTTTTTTTTTTATCTCAAGATCCCAAGCTTGCTGTAATGCATCTTTTAATGAGTAAGTTAATAATGAACTTTGTTACGGTGCTGTTGATGCCTAAAAACTCCAGCTCCTCCAAGACTGACGTTGGTTTTACATTATTGAAAGCAACTTCAATGTCATGAAATTCTTGACAGTGATAGAACTCTCTATGTAGGAGACTAGGTCATGGAGGGCTTTTTCAGTGAACTTGCTTTTACAATAGCAGGTTGTTGCCAATATAATCGATCTCCAGGATCTTTACCCTTGTATATGTTTCTGTCAACCTTTCTAGAATCTTCAGAATTAAGGATGAAGAATTTGTAGGACGTAAATCTTTCGCCTTCGTATGGAAAGTTTTTTTTGCTTTTGGAATGAAATATGAGCTTTGCGTCCCTCCATCACGCAGGTATATATGGCATGCTGATACAGAGAATATCTCCCTAAGCCAAGGAGCCAATCTCTCGAACATAGCTTGTAATTCAATCGGTGATACATTATTAAGGCCTGACGATTTGAATTTCTATCGACCAAAGGATTTTTGACTCAGACATAATTTACCTAACAATCTTCGACGAAAGTTTTCCAGTGACAATCTCTTCTGCGCCACGTTTTCAGCTAGAAGGTTTCCCGGGAAATGTATATCAACGAGTAGTTCACTGACTTCTGAGAAAATCCCACCGTAATAGGTTTCGGGGATAGGATCCTCATTGACCTAGAGGTCTAAAATTTATCCACCACGGAGGTGCAAATTTCCACCCAGGATTTGTTCTGAGTCTTGCCCTTGTAATTTATTGACTCAGCCTTCTAGACGTCCCAATCGTTTTATGCCCTTGTGGCTTCCGCCCTTTTCAAGTGCCTTTTGCAACCCTACCTTAAATCAACCAGTTCTGGGGTCCGCCATAGTTTGTACCCTGGACTGTCTCTAGACAATGCTGACACATGCGCACTCAATAATAATGAATGAAATTTAAGAGAAATAGCAAGAAAGAAAATAAAAAAGAGATTCCGTTGCACACAAATGTTGCCTTCCGCAGACCTTTATTGCTAACCTCTGTGTCGACATGGATCGCATCTTTCTGTGCCGACATGGATCGTATATTTCTTGTAAGCTGATGAGTAAGATGTAAATATTTTTTAAAATTTCATCAAAATCCTCCTGCCATCAGAAGGACTTTTAGTGCCTCCGAAGTGGCCTAAAAATGGTGGAGATTTATCTGGAGAAACAGTGCCATAGTCAGGACTCTGAATTTCCACCACTGTTGAGTAAGCCTCGTCTTTTGAGTCCATCAGGAGTTCATTCTCACAAGATTCTATCGATCTTGTCACATCCGCTAAATAAGACAAGTCCTCAAAGAAATTAGAACCTAAAGTGGAACTCTTTAAGACACACACAGCAGATTTTCTATAGCATTTTAATTCTCTACGTCCTCACAGTTTCTGCAAAAGTAGTTATTTACTGGAAAAAAAGCCAGGCAAGTCTGCAAGGACGTTGGAGTATGCGCCCGGTTCTTCTTTCTTGTCGACAACTCCCATCACTAAGCTGTTCTTAGGACATTAACAAAGGTTCTTGGACCCTTAGTACTATTGTTCGCCGTAGTTCCCTTCAGATGACGGCAGCTTTTAACTGACTGCACAGCCGTTTCCGAATCAAGACGTGTTGATTTCTGGGTAATCTGTGCCGCGAATCTCCTAGCCCAATTTATAAGGCCTAAATTAAGCTCTCACCTCTCGGTGAGAGTTTTAGGATTATTCGCATCAAGCCTGTCAAAAAAACCTGAGAGCGATGCGCCTTTTATTATGAAAAGCCCGCAAAGAGCTTATTGGTTTGCAGAGAAGGCCAATGGTCTAGGAAGAAGAAGGTATGCGATGTTAAAATAGGTTCGACCTTATCCTCAAGACTCAAAAAGAATCGCCCATGTCGGATGACTAAGAGATAATTGCTGATGACCTTTCAAACAAAAGTTTTTCATCTAACCCATTAACGACGAATGGGTAGAAAAATACCCAAGAATGGAGCTGTCGCAGAAAGTTCTAGCTTGAGTTAGGGAAGAGGTATTGAAATGATATTTGGATTTGGAAGTCAGCAATTTTTTATAGCTCAAAAAATCAAACAAAGAATTTTTTCACGAGATTTCTGGAAACCGTTTTAGTGTTGTGTTGCACATGGTGGTTTCTATATCAAAAAAATTAATTTATTGCCATAAGCGACTTTTGACAGCAATTGCGATTTTATGTCAAAGTCGTTAAAATCAACTTTTATTCGCTAAATGGTCACAAAGTATTAAGAAAGTTTTTTTTTTTTTTTTGTTGAAAAAACATAGTAGCTTATGAAATAAAAAGATTTTTATACCCTCCACCATAAGATAGGGGGTATACTAATTTCGTAATTCTGATTGTAACTACTCGAAATATTCGTCCGTATGTATATTCTTGATCGTCGAGAAATTTTATGTCGATCTAGCCATGTCCGTCCGTCTGTCCGTCCGTCCGTCCGTCCGTCTGTCTGTCGAAAGCACGCTAGCTTCCGAAGGAATAAAGCTAGCCGCTTAAAAATTTGCACAAATACTTCTTATTAGTGTAGGTCGGTTGGTATTGTAAATGGGCCATATCGGTCCATGTTTTGATAAAGCTGCCATATAAACCGATCCTGGGTCTTGACTTCTTGAGCCTCTAGAGTGCGCAATTCTTTTCCGATTGGGATGAATTTTTGCACGACGTGTTTTGTTATGATATCCAACAACTGTGTCAAGTATGGTTCAAATCGGTTTATAACCTGATATAGCTGCCATATAAACCGATCTCGGATCTTGACTTCTTGAGCCTCTAGAGTGCGCAATTCTTAACCGATTGGAATGAAATTTTGCACGACGTATTTCGTTATTATATCCAACAACTGTGCCAAGTATGGTTCAAATCGGTCCATAACCTGATATAGCTGCCATATAAACCGATCTGGGGTCTTGACTTCTTGAGCCTCTAGAGTGCGCAATTCTTATCCGATTGAAATGAAATTTTGCACGACGTGTTTTGTTATGATATCCAACAACTGTGCCAAGTATGGTTCAAATCGGTCCATAGCCTGATATAGCTGTCATATAAACCGATCTTGGGTCTTGACTTCTTGAGCTTAAGCTTCTTGAGCGCAATTCCTATCCGATTTGGCTGAAATTTCGCAAGACGTTTTTTATTGTTACTTTCAACAACTATGTCAAATAAAGTACAAGTCGATTCATAACCTGATTTAGCTGCCATATAAACCGATCTGGAATCTTGACTTCTTGAGCCTCTAGAGGTCGCATTTATTATTCGATTTGCCTGAAATTTTGTACGACGGATTTTCTCATGACCATTAACATCCGCGTTTATTATGGTCTGAATCGGTCTATAGCCCGATACAGCTCCCATATAAATCGATCTCTCTATTTTACTTCTTGAGCCCACAAAGAGGGCAATTCTTATTCGAATTGGCTGACATTTTACACAGGTCTCCAACATAAATATAATTTAATTGTGGTCCAAACCGGACCATATCTTAATATCGCTCTAATAGCAGAGCAAATCGTTTCTTATATCCTTTTTTTCCTAAGAAGAGATGCTGGGAAAAGAACTCGACAAATGCGATCCATGGTGGATGGTATATAAGATTCGGCCCGGCCGAACTTAGCACGCTTTTACTTGTTTTTAATTATTTTCAAAATCTTTTAAATTTTAATTTTTCATAAAATTTCGTTGAAATACGAAGAGGGAATCGAAGGTCAGGCGTAAATGGGTTAACTAATTTAATCATATTTGAAAATATATAACAGATGGCAACTTCGACGGGTTGGTTCCAAATAATAAAGTAAAGGAAGGCAACCATTTCGACTCTTTGCCTTAAATTGATATTATAAATGATATATTTTTGATTTGAAAATTATTTAAGAATAATTGAACAAAAATACTTTTTTGGTTAAAAGTTGTTAATATATATTATGTAATGGCAATTCCATTGTAGCGAGTGTAACATTTATACTGAAATAAATGAATATACATCTAGGCGACCGTAGCGCAGAGGTTAACATGTCCGCCTATGACGCTGAACGCCAGGGTTCGAATCCTGGCAAGACCAACAGAAAAAAATTTCAGCGGTGGTTTTCCCCTCCTAATGCTGGCAACATTTGTGAAGCACTATGCCATGTTAAACTTCTCTCCAAAGATGTGTCGCACTGCGGCACTCCGTTCGGTCTCGGCTATAAAAAGGAGGCCCATTATCATTGAGTTTAAAGCATAAATCCGACTGCTCTCATTGATATGTGCGAAGTTTGCCCCTGTTCCCGCCCCATAGTGGTTGGTGTGTGTTGCTGTCTTGGGCTTTCCTTTTCCATTTTGCATCTCCGATCATTGAGCTCGTCTCGAAAGAGAAACAAACAAAAATTGTAAAATTTAATGATCTTGCCAGGCAAAAAACTTGAAAACTTGAAAAAATTCTGCAGAGCCCGGCCAGGATTCGAACCTGGGCACCTGGAGCAACGGCAAGAGGCATTGCCATTGTCTTAGCGTTCAAAGCCATCAATACAACTACCAACAGATGAACGAAATCAGCATTGTAAATGCATTGGAAAAGTACATCTAATAAGCAGGGTTGTCGAGCTTGGTTAATGTGGTAATTGTATAATAGATGCGTTTCCGCTATTAATACGATTCAAATGCAATATACCAACGCACGACCCTTGAAGCCATCACGGCTAATATGGTTGAGAAGTCTTCTAACCAAAGACGAAACGCGTCCCATAGTGGTTGGTGTGTGTTGCTGTCTTTGGCTTTCCTTTTCCATTCTGCATCTCTGACCATTGAGCTCGTCTCCAAAGAGAAACAAACAAAAATTGTAAACAAATTTACTTAAAAGCTTCACCTTAAATGAACTTTGAACAAATTTTCCCCTTTTAACCAACCATCAATTATTTTGCCAGTATAGAAAGTTCTTAAGCTAAGCATCTTAAATTAAAAAATTTTAAATTTTAAAGACGCTCTTAACTACGGTCCACTGTTGACTTGTCTCACGATTATTTTTCCAAACTTCAACGAAGTTTTGACCTTCATTTTAGGTTTTTGACTTAAATAACAAGACGCAAAGTTAAGGATTAATTAACCTACAAAAAATTCTTAGTACAAAGGAAAATATTTTCACCATAAGGAATATTTCCTTAAAAAGTTGGCAAATAGATCATCTTTCAAGTTTGCTTATCTTTGGCTCGAACAAGAATTTTTTAGTGTATCCTTATATCACAAAGGACATACTTTTTTGATTTGACGTTATGTTTTGAAAAATATATTACCGGACTATACGTTGATATAGCCCTACAGATGTCGATCTCCATATGTAGAGCTTATAAATCACGTATTTTTCATACGATTACAGTGAAATTTGTTGCAATGATTTGTAAAAGAACCCTCGGTGCTCGCACAGAATATTGGTAAGGTCGGACCACATTTGGACATAGCTGCCACCTGGTCCGATCTTCCGTGTATAGGTCTTCAACTTATAACAGGTATATTTTTTTTGATTCTCTAAAGTTGTTTATTTATTTTAAAAATTTTTGCCATTTGAATACACGGTTAATTTCAGGTGGACTACAAAAGTAGACCGATAGGGACAGCAAACGACAAACATATTATATGCCGCTCTTTTGACATTTCTCTTCAGTAAGGTGTGCCATTTCATGATGGAAAGAGAAATGAGCCACCAATGAGTCGAAATTATAAAAGTTTATTATCAAAATTCGAGGTCAGTGGCCTCATGGTTTTCATCGCGAAATCATCTTCAGCAATGAGGCTCATTTCTGGCTGAATGGCTTCGTCGATAAGCGAAAGATGTGTTATTGGTCAGACTGTAATCCACACGTACGCTATGAGTCACCATTGCATCCCGAAATAATTACGGTTTGGTGCGGTTTATGGGCCGGTGGTGTCATTGGGCTGTACTTCTTCCGCGATGATCAATACCGGCACTTTACTAAATAACGAATAGTAATCGCTACCGTTCAATGATAACAGAACATTTTGCCCCTATTTGGATGATGTGGACTTGGAGGACATGTGGTTCCAACAGGACGGCGCCAAAAGCTCCACAGCGAATGTCACAATAAATTTATTGTGATATTCCCAAGTTTGAGGAACATTTTATCATCGTGCAATTTGGATAGGATTTGCGCCCTCTAAAGCCTCTAGAAGTCAAGACCCCAGATCGGTTTATTTGACGGCTATATCAGGTTATGGACCGATTTCCACCATATTAAGCGCAGTTGTTGCTTGCACGAAACACGTCGTGCAAAATTGCCAACTGCCAAATCGGATAAGAATTGCGCCCTCTAGAGGCTCAGGAAGTCAAGATCTAAGATCGGTTTATATAAAAGCTATATCAAAACATGGACCGATATGGCCTATTTACAATCCCAACCGACCTACACTAATAAGAAGTATTTGTGCAAATTTCAAGCGGCAAGCTTTACTACTTCGAAAGTTAGCGTGCTTTCGCATACAGACGGACGGACATGGCTAGATCGACATAAGATGTCACGACGATCAAGAATTTATATACTTTATGGGGTCTCAGACGAATATTTCGAGTAGTTACAAACAGAATGACGAAATTGGAGGAGGGTATAAAAATTAAAGCAAAATCTTTTTGTCATAACTGAAATTATGAAATATTAAAATAGCAACAACAAATCTGAAACAATGATGATATGATGTGGAAACTAAGCAAATAGCAGAGCTTTTTAGCATTTAGACTATTTTTTGTGGGGCTATGTTAAAGCTCATGTCTATCAGAGAACTGCAGCGAGTAACAAAATTTTCAAGTACACTTGTTCGGCGACTTGTTCGGTGGACGGACGGAGTGTGATTGCTTTCATATTGTACGTATCGAACATTCAGTTCGAATCACTTCATCGGTAATCAAACATGAATATTCGTACTCGCCCGTTTCAGATCGATCGAGCTATCTTGAACTGAATGAATTTTTTGTTTCGATTCGAGTTTGTTCCGGACATTTAATTGTTCTTTCTACGCACATTCATCCAACTCGGTGCACGTGCACTTAAAATAACAAACACTTGTTAGTTTTTCCGTTTTCTTTGTTTGAAATTGCTAAAAATGTTGCAAGTGGAAACACTGTCTGGCCAATACAAAGGTCGAAGTTTTGCGTGGAGCATTTTGGCCACATTATTAAATCTAATGGTCCAGGTAGTGCATCAACCACCATCGGCATGTGGAAGGACAATTATGTTAAGCGAACTTTTTTAGGCGTGACATTCCATTATCAAAAATACCATAAGATAATTGATTTGGTGTTAGGCATGAAATCAATGGATTGCGAGTGGTCCACCAGCGTAAACATTCTAAAGAAGCTTCTGTGCATTGCTAGTGAATATGGTGTCCCAAATATCAAAGAATTAAAATCTAGTTAATTCAATGAAATTGATTTGCTAATGTTAGAATTAAGCCATAAAACTAAACGGAATTAAAGTTTTTCCTTGTTCTCTAAATTTGTGATAATTTATTGAAGCGAAGGGCAATTTATGTAGCTTGATTCCAATCAGACTTGTTCATTTGCACTTTAAACAAATCAATTTAAATACAACAAGCAGAAAAATCATATCAAGCACGAGCCTTAAAATTGAGCGTCCCGTTCAGCAGAATCATTTACAGGCCAGTAACCAAAACAGGCATGTGAGTTGTTGAATTGGAACATTGTGCTTCAACAATTCGTTTTTGAATCACAACATTTTCGTTTTTCAAAACAGATGATCAAGCCTTCACAATCATACTCGTTGCAGCTCTCTGATGTCGATACAGACAAGCCTGCTTCAATAGACGCAAGGGAAGAAAACATTGGGGCATTTATTCGTGAGATGCCGGCTGAAATATTGGAAAGAATAGGCCAAAATTGGACGAAGAGGATGGACCATTTGAGGCGCAGTCACGATCAACATTAAATAATCTTCAAACATTAAATTATATGGACCGTTCTATCGATTCAAATAAAGATTTTATGCATTTTTCAGAATTTTATGTGTTTTTTTTTTAACTTTCCAAAAGTTCGTAAAAAGTCACCCTTTATATCCATAGTTGCAAAGTTAGACCCGGGCGAAGTTATGCAGTTTTTAGATGTTTATGTGTGAAAATATTAGAACCCAACCATTTGAAATTTCAGTTTACTAAACGAAGAAAAAGTTGGAAGAGGTAAACTTCTATAAATTACTCCAGTAATAGATAAATGATGTTATGGTAGAGGTTGTCGTTGTACCAGTGGTAGTGAGGTAGTGATGTTATTAGTTAGTTAATATTTTCAGCAAATTCTCTTTGAAGGGATTGTTTTTGTTGGGTATTGGTTTTGAGGGGTGCCTTCAGGCAGCTGATTTCAAGCGGTTTTCCATCAACCGCATCAGTGCTCAATGAATGGCCACAGGCTAGTTCACTCTACTTCTATCTTAAACTGGAACAGAAAATGTGACATCGTTTTTAACGGAAACGTAAATAAATACGTGACTTACTGTGAAAGCATCCGGAGAGCACAATGCCACTTCGCACGAAGCACGGACCGAGCACCATCACTGAGAGCACTGATCACCTCGTATAGATTCACTGAGACATGTAACCAATAGATGAGCACTTTGCAACACTGTATCTGTATCTCTATTCGTATCTGTATCTGTTTCTATGCTGTCATTGCTATATTTTTGTTTTTTTTTTGATTTTTCTGTTTGTTTTCCGTTGAGTTCTTCTTACTTAACCATATCAAAATAAATATTTTGTTTAAACAAATTTCTCTGAAGCGTATATTAATATTTATTCAGCTTATTTAAGTAGTTTTAGTGGTAAGTCCTAAAACCTAGCCAACAATATAATACACAGTGTGCATGAAGCATGTTTTTCGTAGATCTGGTAGAATTTTTTTTTTTAAATTTTAAATTATAATATGAAATATATGCAATAGTGCCACCACGTTGGATCATCAAGCCAACAGACCAGGATGCCATTCTGGGCAATCCCGTAGTTTTGAGGTGCCAGGCGGATGGGTTTCCGGTGCCCACACTGCAATGGAAGCAGTCAATAGGTAAGCTTTTATGATATTTGATTTAGATGGTAAATAATTAAATCTTGCCCTATTTTTAGGGGACTCGGGAGAATATCGGGAACTCAGTTACAGTATAGCCAACGGCAATGCAAAAGCAGTGGTGGAGACACACAGTAATGGTTCATTAATTATACCTAAGGTAGGAAGGGAACACGAGGGTAGCTACTTGTGCCAAGCTAACAATGGCATTGGGGCTGGCCTAAGTCAACTTATAAAGGTGACCGTTCATGGTAAATCAATTTAATGAAGATTTTTCCCTTGGTTGCCATGGTTAATCGATCTTGTTTGCTTTTTAGTGGGTCCTACCGTGACTGTTGCCAAAAAGCAAGTGACAGTGCGTCGAGGAGATCGTGTTACACTGCGATGTGAGGCCGATGGTGATCAGCCCTTGGATGTATCGTGGCGTGCCAGAGCTAATCGCATCGATCCCTCGTTCGATGTACGTTATCACGTAAAGGATTCTGCTTTGAGCCGAGGCGTGGTCTCTGAACTTTCCATCCTGCAAACGATACTCAGTGACCGGGGGGAATATACCTGCATAGCGAGTAACGCATACGGACATGATCGCGCCGTGATTCATTTGCAGGTTCAAGAACCACCTAATTTTCCGGTCAATTTGCATGTTACAGATTTGGGAAGCCGTTCGGTAACTCTAGCCTGGTCGCCCAATGACCAGGACACAGTGTTACTTGGTGGCAACAATCGAGACTCGAAACCCATATCAAATTACATTTTGCAGTACAAGAAGGCTGGAGGTGAGTCAATCAAAACCATGGCATGATCAACAGTAGAAAGTGATTTAAAAGCTGTGTTCCTTCTATTATTATTTAAAATCCAAAATTTAATAATTCATCATCACACTATTCAACAGATGTATGGCATGAGGGCAACAATCAAAAACTTCTGTCGGGAGAAAAAACTACTGCTCAGATAACCTCTTTGCGCCCGGCCCAAGCATATCACTTTCGATTATACGCAGAAAATCATTTGGGCACTAGTGCCCCAAGTGACATTCTGCTGCTGCAAACCGATGCTGAGGCCCCCAGTGGCAGACCGCAGGATGTTTCAGCAGAACCCCTGGGCCCACAACAACTGCTTATTACATGGCGTCCACCTGAGCGTGATACCTGGAATGGTGAACTTTTGGGCTATACCATAGCCTATCAAAAGCATGGCTCGACAGACAATTTTCAGAACTTTACCAAAGTCAGTAGTCTTGGAGGAGAAGGTCTCAATGACTTTCGCTTAACAGGTTTGGAAAAATACACACAATATGCAGTCACTGTTTCCGCATTTAACGTAAAAGGCGATGGTCCACCAAGTGAAGTGGCATTGGGCCATACACTGGAAGATGCCCCCTCCGCGCCCCCACAGAGCGTGACGTGCATAGCGTTAACTGCACAAAATATTCAAATATCGTGGCAATCGCCATCGAAAGAAAACCACCATGGTGTTTTACAAGGCTATAAAGTCCTCTATGAACCAGGGAATTTTGATTCCGAATATGGCAGCAGGGAAACAAAAATAACATCGGCCCTTAGTACTGTTCTGCATGGCTTGCAACCTTTCACAAACTACAGCGTTCAGGTACTGGCATTCACCCGCGCTGGTGAGGGTGCTGTTAGCCCAACTGTGTCGTGTACCACTGAGGAGGCCGTCCCCGATGCACCAGAAAGAGTCAAATCTGTTGTGAACTCAGAGTCTTCGGTTATTATCAGTTGGCTGCCTCCTAGACGACCGAATGGTATAGTCACCAAATACAATGTCTACATACGCATCCTAGACAAGGGACAGGAGATAAAGATTCTGAAGGAAGTTCTCCCTGCACAGAACCACCACTTTGAGGCAAAAGATCTTTCCACACGCGAGACGTATGAGGCATGGGTGACCGCATCGACTAGAGTGGGCCAAGGACCCAGTACGCCGGTAATCAAACTTATACCCAGCGCTTCGGTACCAGCTGCTATAATTTCATTTAGCCAGACACTTAGCGTCAGCTGGAGAGTAGATATGAAATTGCCTTGTCTATATGTTGGATCTCCAAAGCCCAATACCGAGTGGAAGGTACTGAATGCTCGTTCCAAAAAACACTTTCGCCTTGAAGTAAGCACCGATAACACACTTACCTTGAGAAGTATACAGCGATCCCATGAGGGGAATTACTCATGTGTGGTAAGAAACGCAATAGGCTCTGATCACATTGTGTACCAAGTGTTCGTTCAAGGTAAGTTCTAGGCCTTCAAATGTCATTCTAAACTTCAAGTTCTGTTTTCTTTTTTTGTAGTACCGCCATCTGCTCCCATGATAACTGTCACTGCCACAACCACCAATTCAGTGTCGTTGCAGTGGAAAGTAGAAGACATTGGTGGTTCTCCCCTGCGAGGGTTCACATTGACCTATCGCAAAGAGTTCGGTGACTGGGAAGAGATACAGCTTGATCGGCGTGTCAGCTCCCATCTTCTAGAAGCACTACAGTGTGGCACACGCTACCAATTTACATTGGTTACCTACAACAAAATCGGCACTAGTGCCACCAGTTCAATCGAAGTTGGCAAAACAAAAGGTACTGACTACGGCGAACTAGCATTTATACTGTTAATCATTTGTTATCACCAACAGGAAACAAGCCTATTCCACCCAGTAAGCATAGTCTTATACGGCCAAATACAACATCAGCCCTTGTGGAATTATCCTCGTGGCAGGATGGTGGATGTCCGATACAATACTTTAGCATTGAGTTTAAACGTTATGGTATTTCCAGCGACTGGATTATTGTGTCCAGCCGCATTGAGACCCACGTAAGTCACTGTAATTTCCATGCAGCTTCTAAGCCAATCAAGTAGTACAAATCACAAGCGCAAATTAACCACTCGTATCCGTATCACATACCAAGCGGCTTCATTTACCCTTTTGGCCTTCATACGTAGATATGGTTGTATATGCTCCGAAGGATACACATTCGCGTGAAACAAAAAGCCACAAGACAAGAGCTTTTTGTCACTTCCATTGTTTTGTTAAAGAAAAGGTTTGCACTGCTCGGAAATGAATGTGTGTCATTCGGTGCACCTTTCAAGCTCATTGTCAAAACAAATTATTATTTCATGCTGATCTTTTAAATATTCACAGACTCGCTATACCATTGGCGATTTGGAATCGGGAAGCATCTATAATTTGCGTGTTACGGCCCACAATAATGCTGGTTCCAGCGTCCAGGAGTACACATTTGAAACATTGCGCTTTAGCGGGATGGATCGCGATTTGGATCAGAGCGATTTGCCCCAGGTTAATTCAATGTTCAGAGATGCCCATTTAATAGCGGTGATTATCACATCTATTTTCGGCACAATATTGGCTCTGATCGGAGCCTGCATATGTTTGAAAAATTGTAAGTCCCTTTCTATTGTCCACATATACATTTCTACACAATGAGTTTAAGTTGTCTTTTGTGGTGCAGCGTTATTTCGCCCAAACGATATCACAAAGAATGCCCAAAAAATGGGAGAATTTTAGTTGACGGCACGATGCCAAGCTATTTCATAAAATCCAAAAACAATCTATGTCAGGTTAACCAAATTCTCATATGGCATACAACCCAACTCAACCCTAACCAATTCAAGTACTTAATATAGGAATATACTGAGAGAGGGTTTCGTATTATGTAGTAAAAAATTTACCCAAAATTGGTTTAAACATTTTATTACGCTTTACGCTGAACTACGGGAACATATGCTATTTTCAAAGAAATTGCAATTAGTTCGTAAACTTAAAGTGCGCATTGAAATTATCTAAAAACTTTTCCTCATAACCAGGTTAAACAAGTAAAAAGGCGTTAAGTTCGGCCAGGCCGAACTTTGGATACCCACCAGCTCGGGTATATATGTAAACCACCTTTCATCAAAATACGGTGAAAATTGCATACCTTATGTCCCATAGCAGTTATATCGAAATATGTTCCGATTTGGATCAAATACTAATAAGTACAAGTCATTGTTCAATTGTGTACAACAAAATATTGGCCTTTTGAGTAGCTATATCTAAAAATAAACCGATTTGAAACATATACTATATGGATGTCGAAAAGCCTGACAAAAGTCACTGTGTCAAATTTCAGTTAAATCGGATTCTAAATGCGCCTTACATGGGGCCATGACTTTAAATCGACTTTATATGGCAGCTATATCCAAATCTTTACCGATCTCGACCAAATTACAGAAATGTGTGGAGGAGCTTAACTTAACTCTCTGTCCCAAATTTCGGCAACATCGGACAATAGATGCACTAGACAATTATGGGCCCAAAACATTAAATCGAGATATCGGTCTATATAGCAGCTATTTTCAAATCTGGACCGATCTGTGCCATATTGCAGATGTATGTCAAAGGGCTTAACATAACACACTGTTCCAAATTTCGCGCCTTTTATGGGTCCTTAATTTTAAATCAAGAGATTGGTCTATATGGCAGCTATAACCAAATCTGGTCCGATCTGGGCCAAATTAACGAAGGATGTCGAAGGGCCTAACATAACTCACTGTCCCAAATTTCAGCAAAATCGGAGGATCGGTCTATATGGCAGCTATAACAAGATACAGTCCAATATAGCCCATCCTCGAACTTAACCTGCCTATGAACAAAAAAAGAACCTGTGCAAAGTTTCAGCTCAATGTTTCAATTTTTAAAGACTGTAGCATGATTCCAACAGACAGACGGACGGATATGTCTAGATCGCCTTAGATTTTTACGCTGATCAAGAATATATATACTTTATAGGGTCGAAAATGGATATTTCGATGTGTTGCAAACGGAATGACAAAATGAATATACCCCACCCTTCGGTAGTGGTTATAAAAATTGAAATTCATGTTCAAAAATGTTCCCGTTTGGGAAAATTACATCCTTAATTGTGACCTATGACAAAAAAAATTTCCAGATCGGGCTATATGGCAGCTATGTCAGGTTATGTACCGATTTGCGCCATACTTATTGGAAGTTATTGGAAGTTACCAAAACACCAAAACACTATTTCAGCCAAATCGGACAAACAATGAGCGCTCTATTGGCTCAAGAAGTCAAGAGCCAAGATCGGTTTATATGATTGCTATACCAGAATATGAACCGATTTGAGTCATACTTGGCACAGTTTTTGGAAGTGATACCAAAACACCACGTGCAGAATTTCAGTCAAATCGGATGAGAATTGCGCCCTCTGGAGGCTCAAGAAGTCAAAACCCAAGATCGGTTTATATGGCAGCTATATCAAAACATGGACCGATTTGGCCCATTTACAATCCCAACTGACCTGCACTAATAAAAAGTATTTGGGCAAAATAGCTTTACTCCATCGAAAGTTAGCGTGCTTTCGACGGACAGACGGACGGACGGACGTACGGACAGACGGACGGACATCGACATAAAATGTCACGACGATCAAGAATATATATACTTTATGGGGTCTCAGACGAATATTTCGAGTAGTTACAAACAGAATGACGAAATTAGTTAACCCCCCATCCTATGGTGGAGGGTATAAAAATCAATTTGTGTTTGTTTGTAGATTTGTTTGTATGTTTGTGTGTTCCTTATAGACTCAGAAACGGCTAAACCGATTTTCTTGAAATATTCACAGATGGTGCATAATGACCGTGGTGAAAATAGGGTACTACATTTTTATACCCTCCACCATAAGATGGGGGGTATACTAATTTCGTCATTCTGTTTGTAACTACTCGAAATATTCGTCTGAGAATATATATTCTTGATCAAGTATATATATTCTTGATCGTCGCGACATTTTATGTCGATCTAGCCATGTCCGTCCGTCTGCCCGTCCGTCCGTCCGTCTGTCTGTCGAAAGCACGCTAACTTCCGAAGAAGTAAAGCTAGCCTCCTGAAATTTTGCACAAATACTTCTTATTAGTGTAGGTCGGTTGGTATTGTAAATGGGCCATATCGGTCCATGTTTTGATATAGCTGCCATATAAACCGATCTTGGGTGTTGACTTCTTGAGCCTCTAGAGTGCGCAATTCTTATCCGTTTGGGATGAAATTTTGCACGACGTGTTTTGCTATTATATCCAACAACTGTGCCAAGTATAGTTCAAATCGGTTTATAACCTGATAAAGCTGCCATATAAACCGATCTTGGGTCTTGACTTCTTGAGCCTCTAGCGTGCGCAATTCTTATCCGATCAGAATAAAATTTTGCACGACGTGTTTTGCTATTATATCCAACAACTGTGCCAAGTATGCTTGAAATCAGTCCATAACCTGATATAGCTGTCATATAAACAGATCTGGGGATTTGACATCTTGAGCTTCTAGAGGGCGCAATTCCTATCCGATTTGGCTGAAATTTTGCATGACGTATTTTTTTTTTACTTTCAACAACTGTGTAAAATAAGGTTCAAATCGGTTCATAACCTGATATAGCTGATATCGTTTAATAGCAGAGCAACTCTTTTCTTATATCCCGTTTTGCCTAAGAAGAGATGCCGGGAAAAGAACTCGACAAATGCGATCCATGGTGGAGGGTATATAAGATTGGGCCCGGCCGAACTTAGCACGCTTTTACTTGTTTGGTATCTGAAGTGGGGCGGACCTTCCCCCTTACCCTAATTTTCAGAAACGCCAGATCTCGGAGATGGGTGGTGCGATTTAAGCGAAAAAATGTTGTTTCCAAATTTCGGATGGGGTACTTAGCTCAAATGAAAGATATTTAGGATAAGAAAACGTATCTGATATCCAATTGTCGGACCTTGGGGGAGCACCCCAAGCCCTAATACACCCCCAAATCGGACATATTTACCGACCATGGCAATATAGGACTCAAATGAAAGTATTTGCGAGTAGAATACGAATCTGATATCCAAATGTGGGAGCACGTTTTTGGGGGTCCACCCCTTCCCCAAAACACCCCCCAAACAGGACTTTTTTACTGACCATGGAAATATGGGGCTTAAATTAAAGGTATTTGAGTGTAGAATACGAATCAAGTATCCAAATATGGGACTAAGTGTTTGGGAGGTAGCCTTTCCCCAAAAACCTCCCCCAAAGGGGAGACAAATTTACGACCATAGCCATATGGGGCTCAAATGAAAGGTCTTTGGGAGTAAAGCACGAATTTTATATCAATATTCGGGAAAAGTGTCTATGGGGCCACCCCACCCCCACAACACCAGCCAAATAGTAAGTATTTTCTGACTATTGCAATACGAGGCTGAAATAAGAGGGTTTTTAAAGTGGACCACGAATCCGATATAAATTTTCAAGTCCAACTCACTGAGTGGCCGCCCATCCCCCAAAACACCCCCCAAGCCGGTCATGTTTGCCGAATATGGAAATATGGGGCTCAAATTAAACGTATGTGGGAGTAGACTACATATCTGATATCAACATTAGGGGCCAACTGTCTAGCGGACGTTCCACCACCATAACAACCCCCAAATAGGACGTATTTTCTCACCAAGACAATTTGGGTCTTAAAGAGAGTGGAAAAAAAATATTCATAGTTTTTAGGGCCAATACCCCAAACCGGACATATTTGCTGACTTTTGCAATAAGGAGTTTTAATGAGATTAGAAAACGCATTTGATATCCAATTTTGAGGGCAATGGCTATATGGGGTTCAAATAAATGATATTTAGATATATGAGAATAGAGTACGTTGCTGATATATTTTCCGGGCTTAATGTTTGGGGGACCACCCCAATCGCCAAACACCCCTAAAAAGGGCTTATTTACCCACCATGTCAATGTGGAACTTAAATGAAAGGTATTGGGGGTAGAGCAAGAATTGATACCCATTTTCAGAAGAATTGATACCCAAAATACCCCACAAACAGCAACTTTTTAGTGACCATCGCAATATGGTGCTAAAATAAAGGTTTTTGGGAGTAGAATACGAATTTGATATCCAAGTGTAGGACCATGTATTTAGGGGATCAACCCTTTCCCAAAACACCCCCAAAGGAAAAAAAATTTCAACCATGCCAATATGTGGCTCAAATAAAAGGTATTTGAGATTGGAAAAGGAATTTGATAACCTATTTTGGGGCCAAGTGTTTGGGGATGCCTCATCCTGTAAACTACTCTTAAGCCAATGGCAATATGGGGTTTAAATAAACGGTATTTGAGAGAAAAGCACGATGCTGATATTTTTTCAGGGCCAAGTATCTGGAGACCGCCTCTCCGCCTAAAACACCACTAAATCAGACATCATGAGAATATCGGGCTGAAATTAAATATTTTAAGAATGGAGTACACCTTACATCCAAACTTATGTTCGTAGATCAATAAAGATTATGTGGGATTCGGATAAAGGCACTTATATTGTTAAACTGTTAGTCAAGTTTGCATGGTATTTCACTAAAAGATCTTTAATTGTCGAAAATAAATATTCCAAGGAAACTTTTGTCCCATATACATAAAGTAAAAGAAGGCGCAGCGGAGCGGGCCCGGGTCAGCTAGTAACTTATACAGATCTTTATTTCGATGAGTTTCAAACGGAATGATGGCCTTAGCACACCCCCATCCTATGGTGGAAGGTATAGAAACGAACTACCAAGTCTGGTGGTAAAATTATTGAAAATACATATGTACAAAGAAGGAAAATTATAGCCCACCATGTTAAAGAGAGCGATGAACAAAAACATGTATTGCTATGATAAAATACAAAAGCATGGGCTACTATTTATAAAAAAAAACAAAAGCATGACGTCTGTTTTCAGAAATAATAATGAGGGAATACAGTTTCATAAACAATTTCTTCAACACTTCCACTATTATGCTCGAAAATAGTTACCTATGTATTTAATTTTTGTTAGATAAAGCTTCTTTGTTAAATTGAACTGCTGCTTCAGGATTGGTTTTGTGAATATATCAGTAAATTGACTATTCGTTGATACGTATGGAATCTCAACTCTCGTCTCTCATATATATTCCGTACGAAATGATATTTAATTTTGATATGTTTACTTTTGTAAAATTGATGGTTCTTCATACGTTCAATGTAACTTTGATCATCTAAAGATAGGTTGGGAACATATTATTTTCAGAAATTAGCTCTTGAAACAATCGTTTGATTCAAATCAGCTCTTCAACTCCTTCGCTTGCAGCCACATACTCCGCTTCAGTTGTGGACAATGAAATTTCCAAAGAACATTCCATTAAGGAACAGCTGATACTTCTCTAATATCAATGAGTGTAGTCCGATTAATGTTTAAGCTCAGTGATAAGGGGTCTCCTTTTTATGTCGAGTACGATCGGCGTGACGCATGACGACACCATTTGAAGGAGAAGATTTAACATGGCAGGATGCCTCACGAATGAAGCCAGCATTAGTAAGGAGAGACTTGGACCCGGGTGTTCGGCATCATAGGAGGACATGCTAGCCTCTGGGGCACGGTGGCTTCCGAGTAATAGGACCATATAATAGCATAATTACGTTTGCACTTGTTAAATGTCTTCTTTCAATATCACGTAATCTGAATCCGTATAATAATCTAGCTTTGAATTCTCCGCTTTAAGATATAAAATTCATTCACTACCAGTTCCACGCAAGTATTCAAAGATTCGTTTTACTGCGTAACCGTTGTCTACATTATAAAAATAAAGCAAACGGCTTGCATGAGAAACCGCAAACGCTGTCAGATCTTGTTAAATACGTTAAAGATCCGACAGCTTCTCTATACACAGAAAAAATATAGACTTAAATTCCACCGATTAAAAATGGTTTTGACTTACAAAAACTTTCAAACAAGGTGTTAATTGCTTTAATTATTTCTGAGAAAGAAATTCTATTTCGTTTGTATCACGAGAAGTGATTGGTAAACAATGCATTCGTTGAACATATTTTTAATTGTACGAATTAAATTGTTATTTAATAGTAAAAAATTGTGCATTGATTAAGATTTCATTGAGTTCGCTTTCACACATATGTAATGCGAAAAGAAGTGAGAATGAGTCAAATATATGTTTCCCTTCTATCACATTCATACACAAAATAGCGTTACTAAACAAAAACATATATCAAGAAAAATAGAAAGTGTAGTTGATTATCGCTCCATAAAATATTATTTATTTAATTATAATTTCACAGCAAAAAAAATTATTGTGAATACGTAACGCTGATATAGTGAAAAGAGGAAAAAATAGGAAGAGAGGAAACGCAACAAATTGGAGCACGTTGTAAAATGAAAACGTGGTATTTATAAATATTATTATCTTTATCTTAATTTAATAGTTTATTTTCCATATACAGATTATATTATCTTGGAAAACAGCGCTAAGGATGGAAGATAACATATGTGGATCTAGATTTCATGGCACTGTGCTATAATAAGATTGGTTATTATTATGATTAATTTTAAATATGTATATAAATTATTTTGGTTATTATACTCTATACAGACCATGTCCCCGACAATGAATTGAGGCTCAAATTGGAAGCGAAGCATGGGATCATTAAATAAAAAATACATATGTATTTTTTCAGCAACATATTTTATGTTTTACACGCAATTTAATCCAATGAAATAAAAAGTTTTTTATTCAAGTAAAAATATGAAATATTTATTTTTATTGAAACAGTAAACAAAACTTCTTTAAAAAAATTGCGTCTTTCAAATAAATGGTTTATGGAATTATCAGCCAATTTAATTAAATTTTTGAGTTTATCGTTCATCCAAATTGCAAAATGGTTAATCAATTATACAAATTCCATTAAGGAAATTTTTCAATTGTATGTACACATTTCCTAATTGAAACTAGTTTTTAATTTTTTCTGAGTGTGGAAATTAAATTTCTTTATTCTTTTTAGTAAAAGGTAACACTTTGGTATTGAAACTGATGCTGAATTTTAAATATCGAATTTCTCAACAACCTTCATAATGTACGATGTTTGTCGAATATGCAATCTCCCTGGTTCTTGAATTATTTCCATGCCACGGTAGTTTAACGAAGAAAAAACTTTAACAACGAAATATCCTCTTAAATAATCAATAACTTCGTCATTTATCTCTTTGGATGCCGCCAAAATTATTCCATTGAATATGTAAATACCCAGCACAGCATATTCATTACCTATATCACCGATGAATTGCTTGTTGGCAATATCTTAAAGATTGCTTAAGGCTCTATATAGCAATAAAGGCTAATTTTGTACATGAACATTCCACTAAGGAACAGGGGCAAACTTCTCACATACCGATTCAAGTTTAAGCTCGTTGATAAGGGGCCTGCTTTTTATAGCGGAGTCCGAATGGCGTGCCGCAGTGCGACACCTCTTTGGAGAGAAGTTTTACATGGCATAGTACTTAACAAATGTTGCCAGCATTAGGAGGGGAAAACCACCGCTGACAATTTTTTTTCTGATGGTATCGCCAGGTTTCGAACCCTGGCGTTCAGCGTCATAGGCGGACATGCTAACCTCTGCGCTACGGTGGTCTCCTAAGGCCATATATACTTTTCTTTAACTCGCAGATGTTGTCCTTGCATCACTGTAGCCTTTGAGTTGCTGCATGAAAATATCTTCATCCAAAGAACTATACAGGAATTTTGTGTTTAAATGAAATTGTGCTGGATACTTATCTAAAGACGTAATAAGACAAAATCATCCTAATTGAAGTGAACCTTGCTACATGACTGAAAGTTTCCTCGTAATCAATCCCACACTTTTGACAAGTCGCTCTTTCTATCGTTCTATTTCACCGATCTGATTTCTAATGAATTTGTAGACCCACTTCGGTATTTTTGCTTGAAGTAGTTGAACAAGACTCCAAGTTTAATTGTCAACAAGTGAAATAAATTCCTCATCAATGGCTTTCTTCTACTGCTTCTTAATACCACTATTTATAGCTTCTTTATAATTCTCAGCCTCACCCAGAAAAATTTTTCGCAATCGTCTTTCTTTCATTGATATTATTAACGTCATCTCTAATGATGTGCTCACGTTCCTCCTCATTATAATTTTTCGTGGAATCTGAATACATTTATTTAATTTTTACTCAAAATTGCAGTTACCTCTTTATCGCAGAACTCCGAATCACTATCCGAATGGATTATTTTAACTATCCTTTCTGTATCAACTTCCATTCGCTCTATATATTTACTTTTCATATCAGAAACTTCAGTTTTTTTTTTACAAAAAAAAAAAAAAAAAAAAAAAAAAAACAAGATATGATCCGGTTGGATAACAATTATATTATATGTTGGAGACTTTGTAAAATGTCAGCCAATTCGAATAAGAACTGCGCCCTTTGGGGGCTCAAGAAGTAAAATAGAAAGATCGATTTATATGGGAGCTGTATCGAGCTATAGACCGATTCATACCATAATAAACGCGTATGTTGATGATCATGAGAGGATCCGTCGTACAAAATTTCAGGCAAATCGGATAATAATTGCGACCTCTACAGGCTCAAGAAGTCAAGATCCCAGATCGATTTATATGGCAGCTATATCAGGTTATGAACCGATTTGAACCTTATTTGACACAGTTGTTGAAAGTAAGAATAGAATACGTCATGCATAATTTCAGCCAAATCGGATAGGAATTGCGCCCTCAAGAAGCCCCAGATCTGTTTCTATGACATCTATATCAGGTTATTAACCGATGTGAATCATACATAGCACAGTTGTTGGATATCATAACAAAATACTTCGTGCAAAATTTCATTCAAATCGGATGAGAATTGGGCCCTCTAGAGGCTCAAGAAGTCAAGAACCAAGATCGGTTTATGCGACAGCTATATCAGGTTCTATACCGATTTGAACCATGCTTGGCGCAGTTGTTGGATATCATAACAAAACACGTCGTGCAAAATTTCATCCCAAACGGATAAGAATTGCGCACTCTAGAGGCTCAAGAAATCAACACCCAAGATCGGTTTATATGGCAGCTATATCAAAACATGGACCGATATGGCCCATTTACAATACAAACTGACCTACACTAATAAGAAGTATTTGTGCAAAATTTCAAGCGGCTAGCTTTACTCCTTCGGAAGTTAGCGTGCTTTCGACAGATGGACGGACAGACGGCCGGACATGGCTAGATCGACATAAAATGTCGCGACGATCAAGAATACATATCCTTTATGTGGTCTTAGACGAATATTTCGAGTAGTTACAAACAGAATGACGAAATTAGTATACCCCCCATCCTATGGTGGAGGGTATAAAAAAAACAAATCGATAGTTAGATTGGTCTTCGCGAAATAAAACCATATATCTTGAACCGCCAAATGACATTTCCTGCATCGGACCACAAGCGTCTGCATGAACCGAAATTCCAATTTTCTCTGCTCTGTTATTGCCCTCGATAAATGGCATTATAAATTGCTTCCCCAATAAACCACCCAGCAGAAAAAAATTTCACCGGTATATTTGATTTGCTGTAGCTCCGAAACTTTTTTTACATGCAACTTGTTTTATGCCACATACACTCATGCCAAACTTGAAGGGAATTATTGCGGACAGCCATATTTATTTCTGCAGCTGGAACACAACTTGCTTTTAACAGCAATTTGAAAAGTTCTCGCGAACATCAAAATCTGTTCATCACATTTGAAAACACAATAATCTGCTTCAGCTTCCATTATGTACTCCTTGTCTACCCAGCCATAGAATTTGTGATAAATGTTTGGATTGCCAGTTTTCTCCATCAAATGATTCAATATGCATATCACAAATTTAATTCATACGGGAATAGAATGGCCCCATTTCCAGCCTTCAGGTTTCTACACTGAAAAAATGTATGCTTTACTTTTAAACATTCACGTCAAACATTATCAATGTCAGTCTGTCGAAAGCACGCAAACTTTCGTACGAATAATACTCCTATTGGTGTAATTCGGTTGGGGTTTTTAATGGGCCATATCGTTTCATGTTTTGATATAGATGGCAAATAAACTGATCTCGGTTTTGACTTCTTAAGCCTCTGAAATTCTGTACGAAGTGTGTTGTTTTGATTTGCAACAACTATTCCTATAGCTGTATCATTTCAGCGTCCTTTCGTAGTCTGCTCAATTTTCAATTTTTGTGGACGAAGGAGCACGTTGGCCGAGCTCAATGAATTTTTCCAGCATTTTGATTGGAACCATTTTTTTGTAAAAGGTGACGTAATTGCTGCCGCTGAAATGGTGGAAGGAGTAATATTAATAGGAATGAGATCGTTCATTCCGACTAATAGTTTGTCGGTTAAGTCAAAAGTGCAGTTGGTTTAACCGGGCATGCAGAGACCAAACAAGTAAGAGCGTGCTAAGTTTGGCCGGGACGAATCTTATATACCCTCCACCATGGATCGAATTTGTCAAGTTCTATGCGCGGTATCTCTTTTTAGACAAACTAAGAAAATTGAATAAGAACTGTTATTCTATTAGAGCTATATCAAGTTATAGTCCGATTCGGACTTTAAATATATGCTGAACATTGTAGAAGTCTTTGTGTAATATTTCAGTTCATTCGGATAAGAATTGCACCTTGTAGGGGCTCAAGAAGCAAAATCGGGAGATAGGTTTATATGGGAGCTGTATCAAGCTATTCATCGATTCAGACCATATTAGACACGATTATTGAAGATCATGAGAGAAGCCGTTGTACAAAATTTCTACCAAATCGGATGAGAATTGCGCCCTCTAGAAGCTCAAGAAGTCAAGATCCCAGATCGGTTTACATGGCAGTTATATCAGCTTATGTACCGATTTGAGCCATACTTGCACAGTTATTGGAAGTCATAACAAAACACCTCTTGCAAAATTTCAGCCAAATCGGACGAGAATTGCGCCCTCTAGAGGCTCAAGAAGTCAAGACCCAAGGTTGGTTTATATGGCAGCTATATCAGCTTATGGACCGATTTGAATCATACTTAGAACTTAGAGTAAAGGGTAATCCATCGGCAATCCCAACTCTTGTTAAAGATGACCAGTTATTTACTAATTCAGTTGATGAGGCTAATATACTAGCTGAAATGTTTGCAGGAAATTCTTCAGTTCGGTTTTGCAATTAAGTGTATCTAGTTTGATGCCTCTTTGACATACATTTGGAACACGGAATTGGACTAGATCACCCGATATACGAACCGAGTATGGACCATATCAGACCATGTTTGAATATAGCTGCCATGTGGACCGATTTACAGATCTGGGATCTTAAGCCATAAAATCCTCATTTATAATATGAATTCTTTGGTTTTAAACTGTTTTTCATACACACTTCTCGGTACCTGAACCGAGTATGATCCGAATCGGCCCCTACTTGGACATTGATATAGATATAGTAAGTTTTTAATAAAAACCCATAATAAATATATCCTTGGTGGTGGGTATTAAAAGTTTGGAACGGCTGAACTTAATGCGTTTTTACTTGTTTTTATACCCTCCACCATAGGATGGGGGGTATACTAATTTCGACATTCTGTTTGTAACTACTCGAAATATTCGTCTGAGACCCCATAAAGTCGTGATATTTTATGTCGATCTACCCATGTCCATCCGTCCGTCTGTCTGTCGAAAGCACGCTAACTTCCGAAGGAGTAAAGCTAGCCGCTTGAAATTTTGCACAAATACTTCTTATTAGTGTAGGTCGGTTCTGTAAATGGGCCATATCGGTCCATGTTGTAATATAGCTGCCATATAAACCGATCTTTGGTCTTGATTCTTGAGCCTCTAGAGTGCGCAATTCTGATCCGTTTGGGATGAAATTTTGCACGACGTGTTTTGTTATGATATCCAACAACTGTGCCATGTATGGTTCAAATCAGTTCATAACCTGATATAGCTTCCATATAAACCGATCTTGTGTCTTGAATTCTTGAGCCTCTAGAGTGCGCAATTCTTATCCGATTTGAATGAATTTTTGCACGAGGTGTTTTGTTATGATATCCAACAACTGTGCCAAGTATGGTTCAAATCGGTCCATAACCTGATATAGCTGCCATATAAACCGATCTTGGGTCTGGACTTCTTGAGCCTGTAGAGGTCGCAATTATTATCCGATTTGCCTGAAATTTTGGACGACGTATTCTCTCATGACCATCAACATACGTGTTTATTATGGTCTGAATAGGTCTATAGCCCGATACAGCTCCCATGTAAATCGATCGATAAATTACTTCTTGAGCCCCCAAAGGGCGCAATTCTTATTCGAATTGGCTGGCATTTTACACAGGTGTCCAACATATAATTTAATTGAGGTCCAAACCGAACCATATCTTGATATCGCTCTAATAGCAGAGCAAATCTTCCGGTGTTCAGAAGTAAATTCGGATTATCTTTTTGTATAGGAGCAATAGACAAAATTTCAGCTAAATCGGATGAAAATTGCTCCCCCTAGAGGCTCAAGAAATCAATTCAGGAGATCGGTTTGTATGGGGGTTTATCCCGGTATAGACGTCGATCAAGAATACATATAATGGGAGTTGAATATTGCTTGATGTTGTAAACGTAATGACAAATTAATACATCACTTCAAAGGGCACGGTGTATGCAAGAAGAAAATTGAAAAATAAATAGTCAATTTAAAAGCAAAAGCGCGGGAGCGCAGCAAAAAAAAATTGTAGGAGAGGAGCGCTCCGGATCCCTGATAGTAGTGCAATACTTTTTATCAAAAAGCGACTCAGGCAATGTGTAATCCACACTGCCTGGAACATCGGTCATTGTATCACAGTGTCCATAGCCGCTGCCTCACAGCAGTGGTCGCAGCAATTTGACTAGCCACAATGTACGGAGGCATTAGGTTTAGCATTAAATTCAGTGCATCAGATGGTGTCGTTCTCAATGCGGCTGGGCTGCACAAACAAGCTATCCTTTGGACTGGTGAAGTCGCCTGGTAATGTCATCAAAATCTTCGTTATAAGCATTGATTTCGAAATGTTCTCTCCAAGATATTTTAGATCTTTCGCAATTTTCCGTAACTTGGAAACATGTACTACGGTACAATCTTCCTGAAAAAACTGTTGTTGTTAAGGATGTATTGAAGTCTCAGACTTTTGCTCGTACACACTTTCCAAAATTGTCCACATGTCGGCTGCACACTCAAAAAAAGTGAACTCCAAATTAATGAAAATTTACTTAAATGGTAGTAAATTAATTAATGATTTGGCGCTTAAGATTTTTATGTACCGTTTGGTATATGCAAGTGGCCTAAAATCTAGTTGAAATATTAAAGAAGTTGGGATATATGAACTCAATTTAAGCATGTTTTGATCATTTTCATAAAAATTTGTCGTATGATAAATTTATTACATTTACGTTCGGAAATGGTCATGTACGTAAGGAGCATATATTAAAGTAAGGTTTTATTTGCATTGGGTAGTAATTGGAAATAACTAGTACTTTATTTAAATGTTGCTTAAAAGTGTTATTTATTAAAATATTTATTATTTGATTAGTATATATGTAATTATTTTAAATGTAAAATTTTCGCTTAATTAATTTATAATTAATTAATAATTTATAATTTTTAGTCAAACTAAAAACGACAATTTTATTGTTTATTAACACTTTACTTTTCATTCGCATTTGTAAATGAATTGTCTTAAACATTTATTTATCTTAAATACTTTGACTGGTATTTACCATTGATCTTTAGTGAAAAAGCCATGGGTAGTCCATAGTTGTAGTCAGGATTTGCACATAGAAAGTCTAAAATGAAAACAAAAGCAAAAACTTTTAGTTGAAGTAACTATAAAATAATTCAAATTACTTCAAATGGATATCTATCTGCTGCATCAACCGGAGTTTGATTACCTACCTAGAATATCTAAAATGAAAGCAGAAAATAAATTAGTAAGAAACAAGTAAAAGCGTGCCAAGTTCGACCGGGCCGAATCTTATGTACATACCCTCCACCAAGGATCGCATTTGTCGAGTTCTTTTCCCGGCATCTTTTCTTAGGCAAAACAAGACATAAGAAAAGATTTGATCTGCTATTAGAGCGATATCAAGATATGGTTCAGTTTAGACCACAATTAAATTATATGTTGGAGACCTGTGTAAAATGTCAGCCAATTCGAATAAGAATTGCGCCCTTTGGGGGCTCAAGAAGTAAAATAGAGAGATCGATTTATATGGGAGCGGTATCGGGCTATAGACTGATTCAGACCATAATAAACACGTATGTTGATAGTAATGAGAGAATCCGTCGTACAAAATTTCAGGAAAAACGGATAACAATTGCGACCTCTAGAGGGTCAAGAAGTCAAGATCTCACATCGATTTATATGACAGCTATATCAGGTTATTAACCGATTTTAATCATACTTGGCACAGTTGTTGGATATCATAACAAAACACGTCGTGCAAAAGTTCATTCCAATCGAATAAGAATTGCGCACTCTAGAGGCTCAAGAAGTCAAGACCAAGATCGGTTTATATGGCAGCTATATCAAAACATGGACCGATATGATCCATTTACAATACCAACCGACCTACACTAATAAGGAGTATTTGTGCAAAATTTCAAGCGGCTAGCTTTACTCCTTCGGAAGTAAGCGTACTTTCGACAGACAGACGGACGAACGGACAGACAGACGGACGAACGGACAGACGGACGGACATGGCTAGATCGACATAAAATGTCGCGACGATCAAGAATATATATACTTTATGGGGTCTTAGACGAATATTTCGAGCAGTGACAAAATTAGTATACCCCCATCCTATGGTGGAGGGCATAATAAAATAATGTCTAAATACAGATCTAAATAAATTAATAAATAAAAAGAACAAGTAAATAAAAAATAATTTTATTAATAATTAATTGATATATAAATAAACAAATACATAACCAAAGAAATGACTGAACAAATACATGAATAAGTAAAATAATAAATAAATAAAAAGTAAATAAATGAATGAATAATTAAATAAATAACTTATATTAATAAACACATAAATAGACAAAAAAAAATAACTTACCTACAAATTTATTTTCTTGGTATTCATTGTAAGTGATGAATGAATAAACATGTTGTATCTTGATAAAAGTAGGATGTATTTTTATAAAACGTCAAGGCTTTAAATTCGACAAAAGCAAACAAAAAACAATTACATTTCATTTAATTTAATTAAAATTATCATCCTCGGCTCCTATATTGGACTTATCTATTTTTTCAATTTTATACCCTCCACCATAGGATGGGGAGTATACTAATTTCGTCATTCTGTTTGTAACTACTCGAAATATTCGTCTAAGACCCCATAAAGGATATATATTTTTAATCGTCGCGACATTTTATGTCGATCTAGCCATGTCCGTCCGTCCATCCGCCCGTCTGTCCGTCCGTCCATCCGTCCGTCTGTCTGTCGAAAACACGCTAACTTCCGAAGGAGTAAAGCTAGCCGCTTGAAATTTTGCACAAATACTTCTTATTAGTGTAGGTCAGTTGGTATTGTAAATGGGCCATATCGGTTGATGTTTTGATATAGCTGCCATATAAACCGATCTTGGCTATTGAATTCTTGAGCCTCTAGAGTGCGCAATTCTTACCCGATTGGAATGAAATTTTGCACGACGTGTTTTGTTATGATATGCAACAACTGTGCCAAGTATGGTTCGAATCGGTTTATAACCTGATATAGCTTTCATATAAACCGATCTTGGGTCATGACTTCTTGAGCCTCTAGAGGGCCCAATTCTTATCCGATTCGAATGAATTTTTGCACGAAGTATTTCGTTGTGATATCCAACAACTGTGTCAAATATGGTTCGAATCGGTCCATAACCTGATATAGCTGTCATATAAACCGATCTTGGGTCTTGACTTCTTGAGCCTCTACAGGTCGCAATTATTATCCGATTTGCCTGAAATTTTGTACGACAGATTATGGTCTGAATCGGTCTATAGCCCGATGCAGTTCCCACATAAATCATATAATTTAATTGTGGTCCAAACCGGATCATATCTTGATATCGCTCTAATAGCAGAGCAAATCTTTTCTTATATCCTTTTTTGCCTAAGAAGAGATGCCGGGAAAAGAACTCGACAAATGCGCTCCATGGTGGAGGGTATATAAAATTCGGCCCGGGCGAACTTAGCACGCTTTTACTTGTTGAAAGTGAATTGAATTTTTTTATAAGGAAATTTTTTTAGAAAATTTCCATACCCATTTTATAAATGTGAACTAATTGCAATTTCTTTGAAATTCGAGGATATGTTCCCATAATTTAGCAAATGTTCATAACAGAAGAGACAATTTTTATAAAGTGCATTAACATTTTGATACCAATTTTGGGTTAATCTTTTACTATGTTTTACGATTCCCCTTATTATCAGTGCAGAAGCACAATTTATGATATGAAATAAAGGCTCTTCACTCAATGGTACCACTAAAATCCTTTGAACTTTAACATCTCCAGAAATCCATTCCTCGATTTTCTTGGCAGACTCAGGAGGTTTTTCTTCAGTTCCATTTACAATATTCCAAAGTTTACTAGCACGAAGCACAACCACTACTTGAAACTCCCATATCTGTGAATCTTCCAACTTGGATACATTGAACTCCTCCATTTTCATTCAATTTAAATTTTAGTAGTCCAAAATTTATTCGGGATTGGCTCCGGGGCAATAACCAAAGAAAATATCTATTATGGATAGCATTTTTCAGGTTCTTTGGATAAAAACTGACACGAAGCCATATCACATTATGGGCTGATTCGGACTATACTTAGTTAGAAAATTGGAGACCATAGCAAAAGTCATTGGGCAAAATTTCAGCCAAATCGGAAAAGAATTCTGCCCGCAAGAAGTAATATCGAGAGATCGGTACATATGGGAGCTATATCAGGTTATAGACCGATTCACATAGTTGTTGGAAGTCAAAACTACAGACTCCATGCCCTTTAGCCAAATCGGATAATAGTTGCCCTCTGCAGACTCAAGAAATCGAGATTTGAAATCGGTTTATTGGGCAGCTATATCAATTTGTGAAACGATTTTGACCTCACTTCGCACAGTTGTTGTCATTATAAAATTTCAGCCAAATCTAATAAGAATTGCGCCGTCTAGAGTCTCAAGAATTCAAGATCCAAGATCGGTTTACATAGGAGCTATATCAAAACATGGACCGATATGACCCATTTACATTCCCAATCAACCTACACTGATTGGAAGTATATATAAAAAGTTCAAGAGCGTAGCTTTACTCCTTCGAAAGTTTATGTACTTTTGACAAACAGACGCACAGTGGTAGAAAATCGAAAAAAAATAGTAAAAAATATGCCGTGTGAGAACGAGAAGAAATATCTTTTTGAAATTAAAAAAGGTTAAAGCTGAGGTGTTAGGGAGATTGTGTGTGAAATTTCAAGGCCCTAGATGTTCCGGGCACAACAAATGAAGATTTTGTTCGGCCAAATCTTCATTTGTGGTCTTATTTAAAAAATTTTTTTACTAGGTTTTGTTCAAAAAACTCTAAAAAGCCCGCTTGAGGTATACAATATTTCCACTGGTCTCGGAGATATTTGAGTTTTAATTTTTATTTATTGAAATTTTGGCCGAGATTGGCTTCGTATTTTGCAATTTACGAATGCATTTGTAGTCCGACTGCCATTTTAAAACCCACCACCGTAGGCGTAGGATAGGGGGTATATTTATTTAATCATTACGTTTGCAATACATCGAAATATCAATTTCCGACCCTACAAAGTATATATATTGGGATCGTCGTAAAATTCTAAGACGATTTAACGTTGCCCGTGTGTCTGTTGTAATTATTCTACAGCCTTCAAAAATTGAGATATTGAGCTGAAATTTGGCACACATATGTCTTTTTGATGCATGCTGGTTAAGTTATTGAACGCGCTAAAACGGATCATATTTGGATATATCTGCTATATATACCTTTCAGCCGATAAAAGGTCTAATGCTTTGTTTTTATCCGATTTTGCTGAAATTTGGAACAGTGAGTAGTTTAAAGCTTCCTGACATCTGACTCATATATGGTTCAGATCGGACTATATTCAGATATATCTGCCATACAGTGCGATCTGCCGATAAAGGGTCTGAAGCCCAAAAAACCTTTATTTATTACCCGATTTCATTGAAATTTGAAACAGAGGGTTATTTAAGCCTCCCGAAATGTGACCTAAATATGGATTAAATCTGACTATATTTAGATATAGCTGCCATATAGACCGATCTCCAAATAAAGGATACAAATAAAGGCCCGTAAAAGCATTATTTTTTAACCGATTTCGCTGAAATTTAAAACAGTGCATAGTTTTACGCCTCCAAACATAGGACCTAAATATAGTCCGATCTGAATCGATTATGGTTCAGATCGGACTATATTTAGATATAGCTGCCATACAGAGCGATCTGCCGATAAAGGCTGTAAAGCTCATAAAACCTTTACAGTTTGTCCAAGTCCAAAAATGTGAAAAAGTGTATTTTTATACCCTCCACCATAGGATGGGGGGTATACTAATTTCGTCATTCTGTTTGTAACTACTCGAAAAATTCGTCTGAGATCCCATAAAGTATATATATTCTTGATCGTCGTGACATTTTATGTCGATCTAGCCATGTCCGTCCATCTGTCGAAAACACGCTAACTTCCGAAGGAGTAAAGCTAGCCGCTTGAAATTTTTGTACAAATACTTCTTAATATGTCATATCATATCGGGTCATATCGGTCCATGTTTTGATATAACTGCCATATAAACCGATCTTGGGTCTTGACTTCTTGAGCCTCTAGAGTGCGCAATTCTTATGCTTATACGTGTTTCAGGTTATGAATTGACTGGTGAATTTTAGAAGTCATTGTGTAGTATTTCAGTCCATTCGGATGAGAGTTGGGCCCTCTAGAGGCTCAAGAAAGATCCAAGATCGGTTTATATGGCAGGTATACCAGGTTATGAACCGATTTGAACCATACTTAGCACAGTTGTTGGAAGTGATACCAAAACACTTGTTCACTAGTTTTTTTTTTCGATTTTTTCAAACGGACAGATGGTCAAACGGAAGGATATACGGACGGTGTATCCTCATCTAATGATTGAGGGTATAATAAATTATGTTGTGATCGGACAACAAACTAAAAAAATTCCAAAACGAAAAGGTTTATCTATTGTGTCCAAATTTAATGAAGGCGTTACAAAAAGAAGGAAGATCGGCTAGAACCCTCCCAAATATTTAAGAAAAACAGAATCGCCATCCGCAGTTTATTGTATCCAATAAATTTCAGAACTAAAGGATGCCTGAGTATTCAGATGCTTTACAGTGGGTTAGGAATCTGTCAAAAATCTGTCGTTTGAGAACGGGTACAGTCAATGAGATTTTATGCGTAATTGCAAGGCCGTAATTCGTCCGGACGCCTCTCAGCAGGCCACTAAAATTGGTCCCTTTGTTATTTCGAAAAATTTTTGGGACTTTCAAATATTAGTTAGTGGTCTGATTTCCAAATTTTGTGCTGGAAAGTGCTGAAGAATACCTACAACAAAGCCGGTCTCTGGTCCTGCCACCTATGGCCTCCATATTTTGCACATAATCTCGCCAACACCTTAGCTATAACCATTAACAATTTCAAAATGTAAATTTCACAACCGGAGACTAACATTTGAGGAAGAGAATGATAAACCTGGGGTATGCACAGTTCGTCCTCAGCATTTAAGTAAAGATGGTTTTTCCGATAGATTCAGACAGCGACGGCGTCAATAAAACAGTCGTCGCAGCCAAATTGAGAAATGAGAACAGCGAGATGACGTAAGCAAGAGCAAGAGCATGACGAAAGAGTCAGAGGAGTACGCACCGGCAGTGCAATCGGGCGAAAATACAGGGTGCTGGAAGGGATAGAACTGGCATTCCACTTCCAAGAGAATCAGATCTCTCGAAGAGCATTACACTGCTAAGGCGATGGAGAAGATAAGGAGCTCCCCGCTTTCAAGTACTCTGGGAAGACCAAGCCAGCCCACCCGCAATGGAAACTTGAGTCAGTGTCCTGCGGAGGGAGAAAAAGTCGGAACAGGAGCGAAGGAAGCGCACAAGAACCTTGAGTCTTCATGTAGGACTGTGACATCAAAAGGATGCCACAGCCATCACGGAAAGGGAAGATAGTCGCTGAGAAAGCAAGGAGCCGCCCGCTTACGCCATAGAGACACTTAAGCACAACAGAGATGACAAGACTTATACAGTCATCGATATTGGCAGTGCATCCCATAGGATTCTACCAGACCACAGGTACAAAGTGGACCGTCTTTCTTAAGATTCGGAAGACTAGGATAGACAAAGGTCCTAATATTTAAACATCAGGCAGTAACAGATAACTCAATGCAATCTAAAGAACAGCGGGCAGACGATGAGATCGTTACCTACTCACAAGATGCCCATTTACTGGAGGACCAATGATAAAGGTCATCCAGATAAACCTCCACTGGAGCGAGACGGCTACTCACGCTCTGATGGAGAAAATCAGCAAAGGCAAGATTTACGTTGCCTTAATTCAGAAGCCATGGATGACGACCCGAAACAAAGTTTATGGACTGAACCATATCAACTTCCAATTATTCTATGTTAGCACTGGCACTTCGCCGAGAATCTGGGTTATTTTTCATAAAAATTTAAATTGTATATTTTCTTGAGTTGTCAACGTCGGATGCAACATTGATGAGACAGAAAGACGGCGAAGCATACTTGGCATCGCTTTATCTTCTTCTGCAATAGTGGGGTCTTTCGAAGATAGTTGTACTCTTCGGGAACGGAAATCAGCCAAAGAAAACCCCTTAATGACCGGGGAGTTTCGTAATATTGCGAAAGAGGTCTGCAGACTTTATAGCTGAGCACGTCGTAAAGACGCGAAAGTTTATTGGGATGTGGGATCTGCGCCAGGAATCTGAATTTGAAGTGCTACATTCAGGAGTGTACCGGAAGACCTACAGAAGTTGGGCACTATGTAGGCGGGCCGTAGGCTCGAAATGGGGCCTGAATCGGAGTATAGTCCACTGGCTCTACAGGAGCGTGTTTACACCGATATTGGCTTATGCCTCAGTAGTTTGGTAGACTGCGACGGAGAAAAGTGCAAGTAAGGATAATACAACAGGTTCAAAGAACATGTTGTCTTGGCGTAGGCGGAACGATGAGGACCACGCCCCCTAGGGGCATATAGATTAAGTGTGAGGCAGCCACTGTGGCTATGAGACTAAAGGCGATGGGAGTATGGATAGACGATAGAAGCAAGTCATACCATCGTGGTATAATCGAGGCGACGATAGGAAACCCGGATGGATTGGAAGACGTTTCCGATAGAATACCTAGAATACGAAAATCTGGTATTGCCATCTAGGAGATCATGCTATACAGATGGATCAAAGCTGGAGGACACAGTGGGTTTGGTTATCTACATTGAGAACCCAAGAATTGAGATCTATTTTGAATTGCATGCCCATAATACCATCCTTCAGGCGGAGATTCGGTTGATCACGGAAAGAGTGATGTTGTGCGCATGTAACGCTGTGGAAACGGTCGATGGGACGACGAAATTTTATGGAGAGATCCAGATCGTGACGAGGCTGTTACTGAAAGGAAGTACGAAAAGGTCAGTATAGCTTTCGGTATTATAACGGGACACCCCGCACTACGAGATTATTTATACAAAATTGGTGTGGCAAACGATAACATGTGAATGGAAGATGGCGAGACGTTGGAGCATTTACCATGTCATTGTCCGGCTTTCAGAATATCTTACATAACCCAACTTAGGGTTGTGGTATGGAAAACAATTATGGATTTTGATGGTAGCATGAAATTCCAAACTTAAATATTCTTTTTATAACCTCCACCATGGGATGGGGGTATACTAATTTCGCCACTCTGTTTGTAACACCTCGAAATATGCGTCTGAGACCCCACAAAGTAAATATATTCTTGACCGTCATGTCATTTTAAGTTGATCTAGCCATGTCCGTCCGTCCGTCTGTATATCGAAAGCACGATACATTTCGAAGGATTAAAGCTAGCCGCTTGAAATTTTGCACAAATACATTTTATTAGTGTAGGTCGGTTGGGATTGTAAATGGCCCAAATCGGTCCATGTTTTGATATAGCTGCCATATAAACCGATCTTGGGTCTTGACTTCTTGAGCCTATAGAGGGCGCAATTCTCATCCAATTTGGCTGAAATTTTGCAAGTGGTGTTTCGGTATCACTTCGAACAACTGCGTTAAGTATGATTCAAATCGGTCCATAAGCTGATATAGCTGCCATATAAACCGATCTGGGATCCTCACTTCTTGAGCCTCTAGAGGGCGCAATTTTCGTCACATTTGGCAGAAATTTTGTACAACGGCTTCTCTCATGACCTTCAACATACGTGTCTAATATAGTCTGAGTAGTTCAATAGCTTGATACAGCTCCCATAAAAACCTATCTCCCGATTTTATTTCTTGAGCCCCTACAAGGTGCAATTCTTATCCGAATGAACTGAAATATTACACAATGACTTCTACAATGTTCAGCATTCATTTGTGGTCCGAATCGAACTAAACTTGATATAGCTCTAATAGCATAACAGTTCTTATTTAATTTTCTTTGTTTGCCTAAAAAGAGATACCGCGCATTGAACTTGACAAATTCGATCCATGGTGGAGGGTATATAAGATTCGGCTCGGCCGAACTTAGCACGCTCTTACTTGTTTTAGATAATAGATTTCGAAGCAAAAAACTTGCTGATTTTATTCAGTGGGACATTTCCCCATAACATATGACAAATTTAATAAAAGTATTTTGTTATCATTGTGATTTTTGTAGTTTTGTAGTTAAAAAATCGAACATGGTACCAGCCATTAGGGCGAATATCGTTTATTTCATAATACAATACCCTTCGTTTTTTCACGTTTTAGACGAACTAAATGATCGAAGATTTTTTGCGATGGAAAAGGAAAGCCAGAGATCTAAACACACCAACCACTGTGGGGCGCATTTCATCCTTATTTAGGGGACTTATTAGATATGGAAGTTTTCAGGGCCAGATATTGGTAGGCCGTACTTATGTATATCGAATATACCGCCAAAACGTGTTTACAATGTTAGTACAACACTTGCTAAGTTGGCCAACTTTCATACTAGCAGTTCTCACATTGTTAACACGTTTCGCGGTATATTCAATATAAATACGACCTAGTATGCCCAAAAACAGGACGTATTATAAAAACAATTAAGTTTAGTAAATTGTCATAAAAGATTTGAGCGAAAATGTTCTAGATGAAATAACGCTACACCACCATCTTTTGTAATGCCTACTTCATAAATTGTAATGGGTGTCAATTTTAGATCCTCGTCACATATTTTCCCGCAATGTGGACACGCTGAGGCCCCCTGGTAATGAGGGAAAGGATCTACAACACCGTGAGCAATATTATGGTACGATGCGCAAATCGTGTCAGCAATCACCGGGAGATTCGGTTGTTGCACTTGAGCGCATACCTGAATACTCTGAAGATATATATCCTTATGCTACATTCCATTTACCAGAGCACGAGAACCAGTCGGCCAATATTCCACTCAACCGAAAGGGAATGCAACCTACCATGTACGATCCGCGTAGCGGTGATGACAGCACACTACCCAGCACGGGAATGAAAGTGAAGCGATCCGTATCTGGCAGTGGTAATATATCCATGGGAGGTGGTGACTGCAGCCACACCAACACTGAGAAGCGTCATAAACGCCGTTCAAAAACAATTAAGTCTGAATCGGAGGAGTACGATAGCCTAAATAGTGATAGCGACTTGAGCGGCGAGCGTATGAGAGACGATAATCGCAGCACACGAACTGATGCATCCAGCCAAATAGATAACTCTGCATACAACGGTGAGTATTGTGAGGAAAATTCTTTCAATCTATGTGGCCTTAATTCTACTTGATTCTCTCCAAAGTTCATGGACACAGTCCTCGTAGCAGTAGCAGTAATAAAGAACGCCTGTCGGTATTCAGCAGGCCTCAACTTCATAGTAAGTTAGTACCTATTTTATTATTCAAAGACAAATGTTCATACCCTCATCTATTCACTCATAGTCTACACAATTGTTGCATTAATACTCCTGTACCGTAGGGTACCCCTATATATTCGGCAGTGCCTTATTTGTGCTGGAGCCGAGCATGACCGGTTTGTCCAGTTTCAAATACGGCAACTCTGAGTCTATAATTGATCAATCACTAATTGCCTACCTACTAACATCTACTAACCTTAACCCTTATCTAAAATTTGCATATCTACACTCATTTAGAAAACATGTTACCGAAACGCAAGAAAGATTCTACGAACGAGAGCTCACACACTTCTAATGGGCCACCAGAATCGTTTAACGCAGAAATACTTGCCAAAATTCCTAAACGAGCTTCCTTCAAATCTCCTAAATCCCTTTTTCAAATAATTAGGCCCACAAAGATTTTGAGTAATGTCCACGCAACAACTTCCTCTCTGCACCCTCCACCAACACATCCCGCATGTTCCAACAATGTAAACATATCCCCCAATAACGCTGCAAAGCAGAAGACTCGTCCTCAACCCAAACCTCCACATCAGTATGTGCATCTGATTCAGCGTCCCACATCAGAGACCACCATAAACGCACAGCATCAACCGCCCACACGTCCTCCGTCACCTTCACCCTCTTATCGTTTTGCTTCATCCTCCAAGCATGACAGTACGGTCGTCACAGCCACTACTCAGCCACAGCCACAGCCCCCACCTACAACGTACACCAGCAATACTCGCAGTAGCCCCAGTGCATTAATCATCCTCAAGTACTCGGGCAGCGGCAGTGGCAGTAGTGACAGTGTTGGATACCAGAAGAATTCTCTGTCTAATAGGCAAGATAAAATTGATCGTTGACTAACCTTTACACACATACATACAGTGGATAAGAGAAGTGTACATACAGTAAGTATGTTGTTGATTTTGAACGGAAATGACGAGCCTCTTGTGTTAGGTATATCTGATTCTCAGCAAAGTTTAGGTATTATTAAAGAATGCATAATTTGTTCTTGGCCCCAGACCGTATAGAAATACTATGGTATATGTGAACGTGAGTAACTTTCTGTACGCACTTTTTTAACCCAGCCCACCAGTATTAATTGTTGACAACCCTTTACACAAGTGTCGGGCAAATATGCACACACTATTGCACAAATTTGTGTAAGTGGACAAGAAAACCCTACAAAAAATCTTCATAACTTTGGGAGAGTGTTTGTCACCTGAGTTAACTGTTCGCGTCATTCGTCATTCTGTTTGTAACTACTCGAAATATTCGTCTGAGACCCCATAAAGTATATATATTCTTGATCGTCGTGACATTTTATGTCGATCTAGCCATGTCCGTCCGTCTGTCCGTCCGTCCGTCCGTCTGTCGAAAGCACGCTAACTTCCGAAGGAGTTAAGCTAGCCGCTTGAAATTTTGCACAAATACTTCTAATTAGTGTAGGTCGGTTGGTATTGTAAATGGGCCAAATCGGTCCATGTTTTGATATAGCTGCAATATAAACCGATCTTGGGTCTTGACTTCTTGAGCCTCTAGAGTGCGCAATTCTTATCCGATTGGAATGAAATTTTGCACGACGTGTTTTGTTATGATATCCAACAACTGCGCCAAGCATGGTTCAAATCGGTATAGAACCTGATATAGCTGTCGCATAAACCGATCTTGGTTCTTGACTTCTTGAGCCTCTAGAGGGCCCAATTCTCATCCGATTTGAATGAAATTTTGCACGACGTGTCTTGTTATGATATCCAACAACTGTGCCAAGTATGGTTCAAATCGGTCTATAACCTGATATAGCTGTCATATAAACAGATCTGGGGACTTGACTTCTTGAGCTTCTAGAGTGCGCAATTCCTATCCGATTTTGCTGAAATTTTGCATGACGTATTTTATTTTTATTTTCAACAACTGTGTCAAATACGGTTCAAATCGGTTCATAACCTGATATAGCTGCCATATAAACCCATCTGGGATTTTGACTTCTGGAGCCTCTAGAGGTCGCAGTAAATTGTTCGATTTGCCTGTACGACGGATATATTATGGTCTGAATCGGTCTATAGACTGATGCAGCTCCCATATAAATCATATAATTTAATTGTGGTCCAAACCGGACCATATCTTGATATCGCTCTAATAGCAGAGCAAATCTTTTCTTATATCCTGTTTAGCCAAAGAAGAGATGCCGGGAAAAGAACTCGACAGATGCGTTCCATGGTGGAGGGTATATAAGATTCGGTCCGTCCGAATTTAGCACGCTTTTACTTGTTTGAATTGTGTTATTCGATGTTTTGTTTTAAGGGGACAACATCCACAACACCATTCAGGATTCTCACTTGGCTTATAAGACGATTGGTAATACGTATGACGAAATGACGAGTTATACAAACACTGTTTTTTTAATTATTTTTTGCTCTTTTAGATCTTCTAAGCATTAACCCGCAACCTTTTAGAGCAATATTTAATAAATATTCCAAAACACTTAATTATCACTCGTCCAGGCGAGTAATGCGCAACTTAACTCTCCTAGAAGAGTTTTTTTTAATCGCCCATACGATTTTTGCGCGATTCTAAGATCTTCCAAGTCTCTTCTGACTTACTCTTTGGCAACTCATATGGAAGATTCGGGGAACACTCTTTCAGAAGATTCGTCTTGTTGACACAAATCCTCACGACGGGGAATCGTCTACGACTCTTAGACGAGCGCGTCCGCGATCGTTACCTTCTTCTAGAAAATTCGCGGAAGGTTGTTTGGCGGTCCAAAATGTTTGCAAGCCAGAAACCCATGGGCTTGCAAATATTACGCACACTACCACATATGCGCAACACTGCTTTACACACACATATACAGTGGATGACGCAAGTGTAAGTTTAGTATAGTTTATGCAGAAATCTCTACTAGGAACCTTCAGTCTCTCAGTATGTTTTTCAATAGCCGTGGCAGGACACTATTGCAGTGTGGTCCTGAACAGTACTGAAAATTGAGTTTTTACATTTGCTGTGATTTATACAAACACTTAAATAAGGAGCGCAATAATTTTTTTTAATATGTACAATAGGGCGACGTTTTTACTTTTTTTCTTAAAAATAATTTCCTGTTACTCGAATGAATGAACTTTTGGCTTTTAAAGACTAAAATACCGTCTATTCCAGTAAAATATTAAAAAGTTAACGCGCGAACCACTTTGAAAATATATCTTGTGAAAAAATTTACATGTTTTCCTTTTTTTTAAACCATACAAGTTCAAAATCGAAAAATGTGTTCAGTCTTCAAATTTTCACGAAAAGCCACATGAACAAAACAAGATATTGATCATAAAAGTAGGTTTACATACTTCGTTTTTATTAACAATTGGGTGAAGGTACCTCATTTGGAGTCGTCTTTGGAAAAACCGTTGAAGGCTTTTCTATGATTCTCAAAGAAAATTAGTGAGAAACAAATATTTATGTCGCTTTTATGATTGTGGTAGGAAACTAATAAACTCTCATAAATGTATGCTGAATTGTCCTTTTACATTCAAGAAGAGCTCCAAGGAAACCTGGACGAAGAATATAGCCCAGTTTCAGCAATTGTTGATCGACCATTAATTAAATGGAGCCACATGCCCCTGAAAAACCACGTCATTGCACGCTTCAAATTTCTTAATTCCACTACCAAAGAACAGAGAGAGAGGATCGATCTAATTGCTACAGAGCTTAAGTCCCTTATGGGGAAAACTTCCCGCAATCCATTTGTGCAAAACTAATAAAACTTCTGAAAAACAACGAGCGCTGCAGAAAAAAAAAACAAAACTTGAATGTATTGAATCAATTGTGTGCCAAGGTAAATGGCGAATGGATGTGCAAAGACGATGAGAAATTCTACAAACTTCAAGTTGAATGCAAAGGCCGTGTAGGCACCTACTGGTGCCAATGGAGGCGACTGTTTCCACACTTACCAACGCAGCGATACTTTATTGTTTCGAAGGTAGCGCCGACGCATTCAACAACAGTACAGATAGTCCTTGGGAGGATTAGAATTCAACTTCAACGAGAAAAAGGAACCATAACCCAACTGGTATTGGAAAACGCCTTGTTGTAAGCTCAAACTTCTCGTCCCACAGAGCAGCAACGGTCTACCACAAGCTTTTCGCCGAGGGCTTTGAAATCCCAACAACATGTCATGTCAGGAATCCACAAAGCCTTGAATATCAAGCCGCGGACCTCAATAAGGAATCAAAAGAAATTAAGTTGACTGCACTCAAATTAAAAGATAGGAATGCTCAAACAATCGCAGAAGGACTCTATAATGTATTGGATGCGTTCAACCTGTGGGGAACAATTGTGATTGTTGCCGATACAACAATCGTGAATACCTTCAAAAAGGCAGACGTTTTAGGTCGACTGCAGCAAATGATCGAAGAGAAAGGTCAACCGACACCCAAGTTCATCAGTTGCCAGCACCATGTACTGGATCGCGTTCTCCGCTTTGTCATGGATGAGCTCTATGGATCGGCAAGATCACCAAGATCCACCTCACTCGTGTCTTCCGTCACTTCACTGAGAGGAGTGAATGCCCTTTTTTAAAGTTTAACCAGATCCCAAACATCTGCAATGCACGCTGGAATCTCGTGCCATTCTTCTTGCGTTTATTCTGATGGCTGAAACCCGTAACGGATTGCGTAAAATCTGTTCATTCATTTCTTACTCATGAGCTAATCATCCGTTCAGTAGTCAATTGTTTCGCGATGAAGATTTCGAAGAAGCATCTGTAGCTCTAAATGACTACTTAAAAGCTTTCAAATGCTTGAAGACACACTGAAAAATCTAAATCTCCAATCAACATTACTCCAGCCGCAACATGGACATCTTCCCTCTAAGATTCATCCTCTCCAATGACAACGGGGATATTTAGGTTAGGTTGAAAAGAGGGTGCATACATTAATCCGCCCCATGCTACTATAGACATACTCCTAAGCCAGTAATCGGCTTGTTGTGCGTTCAAAAAACTAAAAAGTAACCTCGAAAAAAAATTTAAGTTAGGAATTCTGTGCTACTTACGAAATTCTTAACTGTTTCCCATACCACTCCCTTAAGTTGGTTCATGTCTGGTATCGTATCCCCACCCAGGTACCGGTGTCTGTTAGCCGCGAAACCGCCGCTGACCAAAGACATATCATTTCCCCAATTTTCAGAAACGCCAGATCTCGAAGATGGGTGGTGCGATTTATATTAGGTGTGCTCTTTTAAAGTAATCTAAAACCAAAAATTTGGTATCCATATTTCGGATGGTATATATAGGCCACATTTTCGTGGTTGAAAATATGGCACTCAAATGAAAGGTATTTAAGATTAGAAAATATATCTGATATTCAATTGATGGACCAAGTGTTTGGGAGACCACACCAACCCCCTAAATCGGACTTATATACCGACCATGGCAATATGGGATTCAAATAAAAGGTATTTGCGAGTAGAATACGAATCTGGCGCCCAAATATGGGACCAAGTTTCTGGGGTTGCACCCTTATCACAAATCACAACCAAACAGGACTTATCTACTGACCATGGCAATATGGGGCTTAAATAAAAGGTATTTGAGTGTAGAATAATATTTTAATGTTCAAAAGTGGAACGAAGTGTTTGGGGGTCGCCCCTTCCCAAAAAGGGGTAAATGAAAGGTCTTTGCAAGTAAAGCAGGAATCTTATATAAATTTTAGCGAAAAAATGTCTAATTGGCCACCCCAAACACCAAACAAATAGGAAGTATTTGCTGACCATTACAAAATGGAGCTCAAATAAATTGTATTTAAGGGTACAACATGAATCTGATATATTTTTTCAAGGCCAAGTCACTGAGTGGCCTCCACGTCCCCCTAACCCGTCATGTTTACCGACTATGAGAATATGGGATCAAACGAAAGGTATTTGAAAAATCCAAAAAGTAAGTGCGGATTTTTTAAAAGAAAGTAAATGCATTTTTAATAAAACATAGAATGAACTTTAATCAAATTTACTTTTTTTACACTTTTTTTCTAAAGCAAGCTAAAAGTAACAGCTGCTAACTGACAGAAGAAAGAATGCAATTACAGAGTCACAAGCTGTGAAAAAATTTGTCAACGCCGACTATATGAAAAATCCGCAATTACTTTTTGGGCAACCCAATATTTGCTGACTTTTGCAATAAGGGGTTTAAATGAACGGTATTTGAGATTAGAAAACGAATTTAATATCCACTTTTGAGGCCATTGGCAGTTTGGGGTTCAAATAAATAATATTTGAGAGAAGAGCACGATTCCGATATATTTTCAGTGCTAAGTGTAATGGGAACCACCCCACTACCCAAATCGGGCATATTTACTGACCATGTCAATGTGGGGCTCAAATGAAAGGTATTGGGGATTAAAGCACGAAATTGATACTCAAGGTATTTGAGATTAGAAAATTAGGCCAAGTGGACGCCTTATCCAATAAACTCTGCTTTAACCAATGACAATATGGAGTTTAAATAAATGGTATTTGAGAGAGCACGATACTGATATTTATGCCAGCGCCAAGTGTCTGGGGACCACCTATCCCCGACGTCATGGGGACCACTGTCGAAAATAAATATTTAAAGGAAACTTTGGTTCCACGTAAAGTAAAAGAAGGCGTAGCGGAGCGGGCCGGGTTGAGTTAGTATTAAATATATTGCAATAAAATATGACCAATAGCAAAACGTTCAGTGTGAACATATGGCATCAACAAGCACTCTCCGTCTGACACTATGGTTAGCCAAAGGATTGGCTTGAATGCACGATATATGGATCTATTCCAACTCTCTTTTCGTACAGCGGATCCATGGGGCTCGGGCGTACCCACCCTTTCTGGCTTTGCGAATTCCTGTCTCGAACATTTCTCGCTATATCGCAACGCTAAGATGTTACCCAACCAAGTTCATTTTTATAACCTCCACCATTGGATGGGGGGTATACTAATTTCGTCATTCTGTTTGTAACTACTCAAAATATTCGTCTGAGATCCTATAAAGTATATATATTCTTGATCTTCGCGACATTTTATGTCGATCTAGCCATGTGCGTCCATCTGTCTGTCGAAGCACGTTAACTTCCGAAGGAGTAAAGCTAACCGCTTCAAATTTTCCACAAATACTTCTTATTAGTTTAGATCAGTTGGTATTGTAAATGGGCCATATCGGTCAATGTTTTGATATAGCTGCCATATAAACCGATCTCGGGTCTTGACTTCTTGAGCCTCTAGACGGCGCAATTCTTATCCGATTGGAATGAAATTTTGCACGACGTGTTTTGTTATGATTTCCAACAATTGTAAAAAGTATGGTTCAAATCGGTCCATAACCTGATATAGCTGCCATATAAACCGACCTTGGGTCTTGACTTCTTGAGCCTCTAGAGTGCGCAATTCTCACCGGATTTTATTGAAATTTTGCACGTAGTGTTTTGGTATCACTTCCAACAACTACGCTAAGTATGGTTCAAATCGGTTCACAATCTGGTATAGCTGTCATATAAACCGATCTTCGATCTTGACTTCTTGAGCCTCTATAGGGCGTAATTCTTATCCGAATTTTATACGTAGTGTTCTGGTATCACTTCCAACAACTACGCTAAGTATGGTTTAAATCGGCCCATTTTTTGATATAGCTGCCATATAAACCGATCTGGGGTCTTGACTTCCTGAGCCTCTAGAGGGCGCAATTCTCGTCCGATTTAACTGAAATTTTGCATGTAGTGTTTTGATATTACTTTCAACAACTATTCTGAGTATGATTCAAATCGGTTCATAATCTGGTATAGCTGTCATATAAACCTATCTTGGATCTTGACTTCTTGAGCCAATGAGCGCGCAATTCTCATCCGATTTGGCTGAAATTTTGCATGAGGTGTTTTGTTATGACTTCCATTAACTGTGCTCAGTATGGCGTAAATCGATATAGAACCTGATATAGCTGCCATATAAACCGATCTGGGATCTTGACTTGTTGAACCTCTAGAGGGCGCAATTCTCATCCGATTTGGCAGAATCCTTAACTTGTTTCTTCCGAATTCTTCATTTGAAAAACGGTTTGGCCAGAAAATTCGAAGAATTTGTCGCAGGCAGCGATTTATAGAAAGTTGAACTTTGTGGGTAGTCGCTTGTATCAAGGTCCAAGATGTGCAGCCATATAATAAAATAGATTTTACACAACTATTGCAGATCCTGACTTTTGTATCATGTGAGATATCACTGTATCTCCAAACTTTACTGAGTTTAAAGAAAAGTTATCAACATCTTCAATGACATGGACGTGAGCGGTGTCAGATTTGTTGTTCATATCCTCGTTGTCTCCAAGGAAGTCGTTTATACCCCAGCGAATGCCATACGGAATCTAGTAAAATGAAAGATACCATCGGTGATAAGATGCACCCCTGATTTACTCCTTTATTGATCCCTAAAGGATGGCTCTCTTTTACATTGAAACGGACTGAAACTTCAGCATTCCTACTCAGCAAACTGATTACCGTCACGATCCTTTTTGATATGCGCTTATTCAACAGGGTGCTCATCATAGAGGTTCGCGAAACTGTGTTATATATGTAAATTAAGTTCTGAAGGCTGGTCAATGTTAACACGCAAGGATTTTATGTGTTCCGCACAAGAACGTCCTGGCCGGAACCCTCCTGTTCCTTCCGCAAAAATGCAGGAGAAGTACGCTGAAGTAGAAGGCTAGTCATTACCATATTTATTGCGCTTTGCAGTGTTATCTCTCTCCAGTTTTTATACTCGGTGAGGTCACCCTTTCTTGGGATCGTGAGCATGATTCCATTCTGAGGGAATAACGATGGGATGTACTCCATACCGCAACAGTTCGGCAGGTACGTTGTCATGACCGGCTGATTTGCCGTTTTTGAGTGCAGAGATTCTACTATTCCTACGTAGGTTTCGGCGTATTGGGGATTAAGAGGTTCAGAGCTTACATCCTCGGTTTTTGGTCATTCGGAGAAAAAAATCCGAGCCATCGCTCTAACTGATGTTCGGTGTTGTTAATTCCGATCATTCCCTATCTTTTATTAGTGCCGTTGGCCTTATATTGTTGCCTTTCAATCATTGCATGGACCCGTAAACGCCACGCATGTTTCCAATATAAGCTGAATTTTCGGCTAGCTCTGCAAGTATATTAAATTAAATTCGCTTATGTCTGGGGACTAGGCGTTTGGCCAGCGAGCGGAGCGCGATATTCAGTCCTACGGTTTTTTTACACTTGATTTTGCCCGTAGCAGAGCTTTGCGTAGACGTCTTCGGTGTTTTATTTCCTCTATAGTTTCGCATGGATAAGTTGCGGTTTTTGGGATTTTCTAGCAATACCTAAGATACACTCAACAAATTTTGAACCTCAAGACTACTAAAAATTAACTAACTTTTAAAAAAATATTGAACTTGCTATGGCGCTAAAGTTACGAAATTGTTTTTACATACTAGTAGTTAAATTTTTACTTCCCGCTGGTAAAATATGAACGTGCATTGAAACTGAAAGGTACATTTATTGAAAAATTCGTTTTTTCCGAACTCTTCGAAGCCTCTTATTGGAGATTGGCGGACACATCTTAATACATTACCCAGTTCCGCTTGTCTCCCACCCCACGCTATCAATTGCTCAGCTGTTTTGAAGAAGACAAATTTAATATGAAACATTGCAATTATAAATAAAACTTTACCATTTGTCTCAGCCAAGTAATGAACCAAGAACATTCCGTTTACAAAGCAGACGTTTTACGCATTCATCCGCATCACTTTTGTTTGAGTCTTCGACTGCATTCTTCTAACAACATTTGCTAACAACACAAAAGCAAAAGCAAACGAATCGGACCATAATTAAACTGAATGTTGGAGACCATGGTAGAAGTCATTGGGTTATATTTCAGTCCATTCGGTTAAGAACTGCGTTGTGGGAGCTGTATTAAGTAAATCGATTAAGACCAAATTGGAAACGTATGTTGATGGTCATAGGAGAAGCCCTTATACAAAATTTTAGCACAATCGCATAATAATTGCGCCTTCTAGAGGCTTAAAACGTCAAGATCCCAGATCGGTTTATATGGCAGCTACATCAGGTTATGTACCGATTTGATATTTATATTTATCGCAGTTGTTGAAAGTCAAAACAAAATATGTCATGCTAAATTTCAGCCAAATCGGATAAGAAATGCGCTCTCTGGTGGTTCAAGAAGTCAAGATCCAAGATCGGTTTATATGGCAGCTATATCAGGTTATTAAATCTTATATAGAGCGCACAACAAACCAATTAATGACTTGGGTGTATGTTCATAGTGGCATGGGGCGGATTAATATCTGCACCCTTTTTTATACCCTCCACCATAGGATAGGGGTATACTAATTGTTTGTAACTCCTCGAAATATTCGTCTAAGACCCCATAAAGTATATATATTCTTGGTCGGCATGACATTTTAAGTCGATCAGTCGAATGTCAGTCCGTCCGTCCGTCTGTCTGTCGAAAGTACATTAACTTTCAAAGGAGTAAAGCACTTTAAATTTTAGACAAATATTTCTTACAAGTGTAGGTCGGTTGGGATTGTAAATGGGCTATATCGGTCCACGATTTGATATAGCTGTCATATAAACCGATCTTGGATCTTGACTTCTTGAGCCACTAGAGGGCACAATTCTCATCCGATTTGGCTGAAATTTTGCATGAGGTGTTTTATTATGACTTCCAACAACTATTCTGAGCATGGTTGAAATCGGTCCATAACCTGATATAACTGTCATACAAACCTCTCTGGGGTCGTGACTTTTTGAGCGTCTAGAGCGTAATTCTTATCTGATTTGGCTGATATAGCTCCAATATTAAATCAATTATTTTCTTTTATCCTTTGTTTGCCTAAATAAAGATATCGGTAAAAGAACTCGAAAAATGCGATCTATGGTGGAGGGTATGTAAGATTCGGCCCGGCTGAACTTAGCACACTTTTACTTGTTCAGCCTAACCTAACCTAACCTACATCAGGTTATGGATCGATTTCAAACATACTTAGCACAGTTGTTGGAAGTCACAATAAAACACTTCGTGCAAAATTTCAGACAAATCGAATAAGAATTGCGCCCTCTATTGGCTTAAGAAGCCAAGATCCAAGATCGGTATATATGGCAGCTATATCAGGTTATGGACCGATTTCAACCATACTTATAGTGAAACACGTCATGCAAACACGTCATTTCAGCCAAATCGGATAAGAAGCGCACTCTCTAGATGCTCAAGAAGTCAAGATGCAAGACCAGTTTATATGGCAGCTATATCAAAACATGGACCGATTTGACCCATTTACAATCCCAACCGACCTTCACTGATAAGCTATTGTGCAAAATTTCAAGCCCCTAGCGTTACTCCTTCGAAAGTTAGCGTGATTTCGACAGACGGACGGACATGGCTAGATCGACTCAAAATGTCATGACGATCACGAATATATGTATATATACTTAATGGGGTCGTAGACGCATATTTCGAGGTGTAACAATTAAACCCATATAAAAATAGTAAATATTTTTGGAGTTGACAATGCCACATTTTGCAAATGCTAACTTCCGAGCATGTTATTGTGAACTAAAGACATGAAACTTGTAAACATTTTAGTTACATATGTATATTGAACTATAATCATTTTTATACCCACCACCGAAGGATGGGGGTATATTCATTTTGTCATTCCGTTTGCAACACATCGAAATATCCATTTCCCACCCTATAAAGTATATATATTCTTGATCAGCGTAAAAATCTAAGACGATCTAGACATGTCCGTCCGTCGTCCGTCTGTCTGTTGAAATCACGCTACAGTCTTTAAAAATAGAGATATTGAGCTGAAATAATAAGTTCGAAGATGGGCTATATCGGACTATATCTTGATATAGCCCCCATATAGACCGATCCGCCGATTTAGGGTCTTAGGCCCATAAAAGCCACATTTATTATCCGATTTAGCTGAAATTTGAGACAGTGAGTTGTGTTAGGCCCTTCGACATCCTTCGTAAATTTGGCTCAGATCGGTCTAGATTTGGATATAGCTGCCATATAGACCGATCCTCCGATTTAGGGTCTAAGGCTCATAAAAGCCACATTTATTATCCGATTTCGGTGAAATTTGGGACAGTGAGTTGTGTTAGGCCCTTCGACATCCTTCGTTAATTTGGCGGAGATCGGTTCAGATTTGGATATAGCTGCCATATAGACCGATCCTCCGATTTAGGGTCTTAGGCCTACAAAAGCCACATTTATTATCCGATTTTGCTGAAACTCGGGACAGTGAATTGTGTTAGGACCATCGACATCCTCCGCCAATTTGGCCCAGATCGGTCCAGATTTGTATATAGCTGCCATATAGACCGATATCTAGGTGTTAAGTTTTGGGGCCATAAAAGACGCATTTATTGTCCGATGTCGCTGAAATTTGAGACAGTGAGTTTAGTTAGGCTCTTCGACGTCCTTTTTCAATTTTGCTCAGATCGGTTCAGATTTGGATATAGCTGCCATATAGACCGATTTCTTGATTTAAGGATTTGTGCCCATAAAATGCTCATTTATTGTCCGATGTCGCCGAAATTTGAGACAGTGAGTTAAATTAAGCCCTTTAACACACTTCTGCAATATCGCACAGATCGGTCCAGATTTGAATATAGCTGCCATATAGACCGATCTCTCAATTTAAGGTTTTGGGCCCATAAAAGAGGCATTTATTGTCCGATTTCACTGAAATTTGACACAGTGACATATGATAGACATTGCCACCTAATTGTCTACAATCTCGTCTATATTTTTTTTATAGACCGGTGACAAACAATTATTTATTTTATTCTCTAATCGTTTTCTCAATATCTTTGTTGAAAATAATTTTGCTAGTTCATAAATATTTACGAAAAAACAAAAAAAAAAATGCAATATCACTGATAAGCAATTGACGTTTATTAGTGATATAAGCTCACCCATATGTTAATATATAACTTTATTGTTGTACAAATTCAAGAAATCAAGTTAAACTTCTTGTTTGTACTTAATTGACAAGATAGAAGAAGACTATTCTTAATAACAATGCTGAACGCAACCGACATCAGGTACTTGAACACAGCAATTTTTGACGGATCATATGGCAGCTATCCAAAAATTTCCTTTTTATAAAAGTTTTTTCATTTCTAGATATATATTTTCAACAAATAACTATAGGTTTAAACTAATTTTAACGCCTTATTCAGCTAGTTTTGAAATTGAGTGAAAATTTCGAAAATTACGGACTAAATTTTTAAAAATATCTGTCCTTACTGACTCTCTATATATTCCCTAATGACTTACCATTGACAATGCCATTATTGACTTCTGAATGACAAGCTCATATAAAATGTCTATAGCAAAAACTACCTGCTTGGATACAATTTTGGTAGTTCTGGTGACAAAGTCAATAGTAAGTCAGTATAGATGTACTATTGACATTTACTACAGGGAAGTTTCAGAAGAGATATCGCCGACGAAAATATGCTTTTACCCATGCTTGGTAAAGTGCTTGCTTATTTCAATGAAATAATAAAATTATAAAACCACATGAGTTTGTAATTATTTCATCTTTACTCATTAAAAGTTTCCTAACCCCTTGCGAATTTTTAATTAAACCCGAGATCATGAATTAAAAAAAAAATGTATTAAAGATCATGAACTACCGTGTATTATGTATTCATACATATGATAAACATTTTTCTGAGTATAGAGGTCTCCATACATGCTGCTATGTCGACATATGTATGGGTGTTATTTTGCAGCTTCTCTGCTAATGCTCCTTTTATTCGCGTGCTGTTTCGAGGTATTTTTGGCGAAGATGTTTTGTTTGAGTCCTATTTACGACTGCTGGGCGTACACATAGCATGGGCACTGAGAGCATGGTCCCTATCGATGTCGGCTCTACGTCTAGTTTTTACATCCATCAGCGAACTCAGAAAAAGTTTGCTGATAAGTATGTGGTCAATTTGATAACGGCTGTTTCCATCTGGTGATTCCCAAGTATATTTGTATTGTATATATTTTTATGGGTGAATTTTGTGTCCCCAATAAAGAGCCGATTTCCTGCGCAGAAGTCAACCAATCTGTTGTCATTGTCATGCCTATTATCGCCTCCATTCCCATGATTGATTGTAGACTATTGTTGTAATTGCCCACATTGCACACTGGTTCCATTTGTATGGGATGGTGCGACAAAAATAGTTTTAGTTGAGCTATCGACTTCTAAATTATAGGTAAGAGTCACTAGTACAAAGGTAAACAAATGTTAAACGACGACGTCTGGACGAAACGTCTAAAGTTACAATTTTAAAATTATGCATGGAGGTTAGAAATCAAAGGGACCCGAAAGGTGTGAATTGGAACACATTTGCACAAAAAAGGCGCTAAATTAACATTTTTCGTACAACTGTACGAATTATACATTTTACCGTACCACTTAACGAATGGAGCAGGAATTCCTAAGTTTGGAATATGGCTGATCTGAAAAATTTAGAATTTTGTGCAAAAAATCATTCTATATGGGACCAAACAGTACTATTTGCCACCAAAATTTGCCATTTTGCCCCAAAAAGTTCTATTTGGCATATAAAATGTCAGATTTGTAAAACGTATTTTTTTCACGCAACTGGTTTTCACGCAAGCGGATTAAAATGTGTGAAATCTTGTTTGTGGCAAATTTGTAAAGCGCTGATTTGATGGTATTGAAAATGATTAAAAGTACTATTATGCTCTAAATAACATATCTTATATATAAAAATCAATTTGTGTTTGTTTGTTTGTATGTTTGTGTGTTCCTTATAGACTCAGAAACGGCTGAACCGATTTTCTTGAAATTTTCACAGATGGTGCATAATGACCTCGTTGTGAAAATATGGTATTACATTTTTTGATATCTGAAGAGGGGGCGGACCCTCCCCCTTACCCTAATTTTCAGAAACGTCAGATCTCAGAGATGGGTGGTGCGATTTAAGCGAAACTTTGTGTGCTCTAAATCGAAGATAACAAATATTTTAGAATTTACTTGTTTAGTCAACGATGGCTTTAGGGAACGCTACCAAACGAGTATTTTGATGTATGCAGATGATGATTCAGATCAACGACAGACTCTGATGAACAGTGTTATCTTCAGTATGACATTGATACTCTTTACGAATGGTGCAACCAGAACTTTATGGAACTTAATATTACCAAATACAAACACATATCATTTTCAAGAATAACCTCTGTTAAAACTAGCTACTTTTTAGGTTCCAATCAATCTATAGCTTTAAAGACCTTGGATTTCTTCTAGATCAACGCTTAAACTTCCGTCAACACATCTCAATGGTTGTAAACGAAGCACGTAGTGCTCTTGGCTTCATGAAACGCTGGAGTAAAGAACTTACCGATATCTCTGTGACGAAAAACTTATATACGTCGCTAGTTAGAAGTAATCTCGAGTACGGTTCAGTGGTTTGGGATCCGTACTACAATATTCATTCTGATTTGATAGAATCAGTTCAAAAACAATTTCTACTATTTTGTCTCCGTCGAAATGGGTGGGACAGAAGTTCTTTACCTTCGTATGAGTACCGATTAAATCTTATAAAGCTTCCTACATTAAAAAGTCGTAGAACCATGCTAAACATTACGTTTTTGACTAAATTAATTCATGGCCAAATAGATTCCTGCTTTCTTTTGAGTCGAATTTTCTTTAACGTTCCTATCAGACCTACCAGAAATTTTGATCTTTTGAAAATTTCTTATTATAAAACCAACTATGCGAATAATGATCATTTTCGGCACCTATGTTATCAATTTAATCAACTGAAAGATATTATAGATCTATCTGAGAATCGAGAAAATTTAAAAAGGAAAATTATATTATTTTTAAATTCTTAGGTTAATGCAGTTGTAAATATATTGTTATTAGCCTGTAAGGGTATTTATTATCTACAGACTTAAATAAAATAAATAAATTTGGTACCCAAATTTCGGATGGGGTACCTAGGGGGGCCGCCCCACCCTAAAACCTACAAAACATATATTTAGACCAATCACGACAATATGAGACTCAAATGAAAGGTATTGAGGATGAGAAAACGTATCTGATAACCAATTGTTGGACCAAGTGCTAGGGGGACCACCCCAAGCCCCAAAACACCCCTACATCGGACTTATTTACCGACCATGGCAATACGGGACTCAAATTAAAGGCATTTGAATGCAGAATATGAATCTGATATCCAAATATGGGACCAAGTGTTTGGGGGGCCGCCTCTCACCAAAAACTTTCCCCAAAGAGGACAAATTTACGACCATTGCAATATGTGGCTCAAATGAAAGGTTTTGGGAGTAAAGCACGAATTTGATATCAATATTCGGGAAAAGTGTCTATGGGGCCACCCCACCCCCACAACACCACCCAAATAGTAAGTATTTTCTGACTATTGCAATATGAGGCTCAAATATGAGGGTTATTAAAGTGGAACACCAATCCGATATATATTTTCAAGGCCAACTCACTGAGTGGCCGCCCATCCCCCAAAACACCCCCAAGCCGGTCATGTTTGCCGACTATGGAAATATGGGGCTCAAATTAAAGGTATGTGGGAGTAGACCACGTATCTGATATCAACATTAGGAGCCAAATGTCTAGCGGACGTCCCACCACCATAACAGCCCCCAAATAGGACGTATTTGCTCACCAAGACAATTTGGGTCTTAAAGAGAGTGAAACTAAATATTCATAGTTTTTAGGGTCAATACGCCAAACCGGACATATTTGCTGATTTTTGCAATAAGGAGTTTAAATGAGATTAGAAAACGAATTTGATCTTGACTTCTTGAGCCACTAGAGGGCACAATTCCTATCCGATTTGGCTGATAATTTGCACGAGGTGTTTTATTATGACTTCTAACAACTGTGTTGAGTATGGTTGAAATCGGTCCACAACCTGATATAGCTGCCATATAGACCGATCGGGGATTTTGACTTCTTGAGCCTCTGGAGGGCGCAATTATTATCCTATTTGGCTGAAATTTTACACATAGACATCTAATGTGGTCTCCAACATTCAATTAAATTAGCACAATTCTTTTCTTTTATCCTTTGTTTGTCTAAAAAGAGATGCCGGGTAAGAACTCGATAAATGCGATCCATGGTAGAGGGTATATAAGATTCGGCCCGACCGAACTTAGCACGCTTTAACTTGTTCTCCATATTTTATAGATTTTTTACGCCCTAATTTATTCGTTAAGTTTGTAGCACTTGCACCCGTTTCTAAATGCTCTAATCTCTGATTTTTCTTTTAAAGTTAAAAATTTGTATATTTTCGTGTGCATACTTAATAACTTTTCACTTACAATTTATATTTTACGAAACGAATATGGAATTTTAGCTAATTGTGAGCACTGTTTAAAACGTGTATAGCAGTGTATTCTGTTCAACTTTCGCAATAGCGAAAAATTTCAATATAATATCTTAGCTTTTGTGAACCCAATTTCATGAAAATTTTTGTATCAGCTCAATCTTACATTCATATAAGACTAGGATTATACTAATCTAGTCATTTCGTTTGTAACACCTCGAAATATGCGTCTAAGACCCCACAAAGTATATTTATTCCTGATCGGCTCGTCGTTCTGAGTCGATCTAGATATGTCCGTCCGCCCGTCTGTCAAAATCACGATAGAGGTTGATCGCGTAAAGCTCGCCGCTTGAAATTTTGCGCGGATACTTAATATCGATGTAGATCGTTGGAGATTGCAAACGGGCCATATCGGTTTAGATTTATATATAATTCCCATATAAATCGATCTCCAGATTTGACTTCTTGAGCCCCTGGAAGCCGCAATTTTAATCCGATTTGGCTGAAATTTTGCATGTAGTGTTCCATTATGACATTTTGCTGAAATTGATAATAGTGGGCTGTGTCAGTATAGTCCAGATCGGTTTATATTTTTATTTAGCTGTCATATACGTATACTGATATCCCAATGAATAAGGTACAATGAGTTGTTTTAGACCCTTTCATAGCCTTTTTGGAGAGATCGGACCATATTTAGATATAGCTTCTATGGGTTCCTAAATGATGAATTTTTTACCGTACTATGACGAAATGTGGTTAAAATATATATCCGAGGTGATAGGTATCCAAAGTTCGGCCCGGCCGAACTTAATGCCTTCTTACTTATTAGCTTTTACGTTTTTGTATACCCTACACCACCACTGTGGTACAGGGGACTTAGTGCATTTGTTTGTAGCACTCAGAGGAAAGGGAGATAGTTCCGATCGACTCAGAATCAATTTCTCATTTGATTATGCTATGGCCGTCTGTCTGTCGATGATAATTTGCATAGAAACTGGTTGCAATTTTCAACCGATCGTCTTCAAATTTAGCACATACATATTTTATGTCGTAAAAAAGAAAATCGGTTCAGATTTATTTCTATAGAAATGTAGCAGGAAGGATTTTCTATTGACTGTCGACTATACTTGGGAATTTCATAGAAATCAGTTCAGGTTTATGTATAAACCTCATTAACATATATATATATATATATATATATATATATATATATATATATATATATATATATATATATATATATATATATATATATATATATATATATATATATATATATATATATATATATATATATATATATATATATATATATATATATATATATATATATATATATATATATATATATATATATATATATATATATATATATATATATATATATATACATATATATATATATATATATATATATATATATATGGTATTTGAGAGAAGAACACGATGCTGATATTTTTTCAGCGCCAAGCATCCGGGGGACCACCTCTCCCCCGAAAACACCACTAAATCAGAAATCATGAGAATATCGGGCTGAAATTAAGTATTTTAAGAATGGAGTACACCTTTCATCCAAACTAAAATTCGTAGACCAATAAAGATCATATAAGATCATTGGGAAAGGCCTAGACCCCTAGAAAATTGGTCCAGAATGTGGGTATCAATTCTTGCTCTACCCCCCAATACTTTTCATTTAGGCCCATATTGCATGGTCGGTAAATATGTCCGATTTAGGGGTGTTTTGGGGGTTGGGTAGTGTTTCATTTGAGTCCCATATTGTCGTGATTGGTCTAAATATAAGTTTGGTAGGTTTTAGGGTGGGGCGGCCCCCCTAGGTACCCCATCCGAAATTTGAACACAAAATTTTTATTTTTAGGGTACTATATGAGAGCACACAAAATTTCGCTTAAATCGCACCACCCATCTCCGAGATCTGGCGTTTCTGAAAATTAGGGTAAGGGGAAGGGTCCACCCTCCCTTCAGATATCAACAAATGTAGTACCCTATTTTCACCACGGGATCATTATGCACCATCTGTGAAAATTTCAAGAAAATCGGTTCAGCCGTTTCCGAGTCTATAAGGAACACACAAACATACAAACAAACAAACCTACAAACAAATACAAATTGATTTTTATATATAAGATATATGTATATACATATATATACTCTGAGACACACGACCCCAACAATAGAAACCATGTTTTGTTTCAACTGTGGGAGTGGAAAAAAAATGTTATACGAATCGCATTACCAATCCCCGAGATCTGGTGGTTTTGAATATTAGGGTAAAGAGAAGTGCTTTTTAGGGAAGGGATGGCACTCAGACATTTAGACTCAAATATGGATATCAAATTGGTGCTGCACTCCCAAATCCATTTAATGTGAGCCCCATATTGCCATGGTCAGTAAATATGAAATGTTTGGAGGCTGTTTTGGGGCTGGGGCAGGCCACATTGACATGGGGCATTTTGCCCTGAAAATAGATATCAAATTCGTTAGTTACTCCCAAATACCGTTGATTTGAGCTCCATATTGCCATAATCGATAATGAAGTTCAGTTTAGGGGGCGCTTTAGGGTGTACCTCAAAACACTTGGCTCCAAAATTGGACATCAAAAATTTCTACTCTGAAATAACTTCCATTTGAGTACCGTTTTGCCATAATTGGTCAATCAACATATTTTACTTATTTTTGGAAAGAAAAGCGCCACCTAGACATGAACACAAGTTTTAATGTCATATTCGTAATCTACTCCCAAGTACCTTTCATTTGAGTTCAATATAGACATGCTCGGCTAATATGATTATAATTAATAACAATATGATAATAATAATAAAACCTCCCATTACCTGGACCTAATTTTTTGGCATATTTGTAATCTACTGTAGAGTACTTTCCATTTGAGGCCCATATTGACATGAACGGTAAATATATCTGTTTAGAGGAGTGTTTGGGTCGGGGAGGCCCGCTGGGTACTTGGACCCAAATTTTAATACGATATTCTTTTTCTAGTCTCCAATACCTTTCATTTGATACCCATATTGTGCCTTTCGGTCAACTTTTGGTTTTGTATGGCGTTTTTCGGGTAAGGGGGAGGGACCGCCCCATCCGATATCTAAAAATAATATCGCCTACGATTCCTTCCAGTCAAACTTACACAATCTGTGAGAATTTTAAGAAAATCGGTTCAACCGTTTTTGACTCTACGGAACAAGCAAAAAAAACCGAATCCTATATAGTCATGATGGGTCATATGCCCAATTAAGTCGTTCTTGGGGGTAGGGTGATCCCCTACACTTCGATCTGATTTTGTATGCCTGATTCGTAATCTTCTCCCAAATAACTTTCATTTAAGTCAAATATTGACATGAACGTCCAATATATCTGTTTGGGGGAATTTTTTGATTGGGGCGGCCCGATTGGTACTTGGACTCAAATGTGAATACTACATTCGTATTCTTTTTTCCACTACCTGGTATTTGGTACCCATATTGTTGCAATGGGTCAACTTATGGTTTTGGGGTATGGGGGGAGGGACCGCCCCCTTCCGATATCAACAAATTGTATAGGCTATTTCTCCTTCCAGACCATATATATTAGGTGCCATATATGTATTTCGTCCAACTTTCACTTCTAGAGCCAATGTAAGAGCATTTATTGACGAATCTTGACAACATTTTGCGCAACGCTTTCCTCGATATCAGACACGTTTGCTCGAAATCGGTTGAGATTTAGATATAGCTCCCATATATATATATATATATATATATATATATTTTCGTCTCGGCAGATTTTGTATAATTTGGAATAATGTTATCATTTGGCAACCGTAGTTATTACAGTTTGAACGTATTTGCTCGAAATTTGATACGGATTTGTTATTAACCCATCTGAAAACATCCGCCGAGGTTCATCAAATTGGCTCAGAACTAGATATAGCTCCCACTTTCTACTAATGGAGTAGGTGTAGGGTATTATACAGTCGGTACCGCCCGACTTTTCCCTTCCCGTTGTTGACGTGAAAAGCCGAACCGAACAACAACCCTAAGTAAGAAATTTGATTGAGAGGTGTAGCCAATAAAAAAGCAAACAACTAGGGAAATAACCAAATTATAGCAACATAGTTAATAGGAGTGATTTTGAAAGACCTTTAGAAAAGTTTTTAAAAACAACACAACAAATTCAGAAAAGTGCATGAAATATTTATTTGAATCGATAGCACGGTCCATATAATTTATTGCTTGAAGATTATTTCATGAAAATGTTGACCGTGACGCGCCTCAAATGGTCTATCCTCTTAGTCCAATTTTGGCATACTCGTTCCAACATTTAGGCCGGTATCTCACGAATCAATGCTTCAATGTTGTCTTAAAATGCACCAATTGAAGCCCCACAAAAAACAGTGTAAAGGCGTTAAATCGCACTATCTGACCGATCCCGAACGTTAAATAAAATGTCTATCTTGCCTCTCAACAAGGCTATTGTTACGCGCGCTATGTGGCATGTGGCACCGTCTTGTTGAAATTACATATCATGCAAGTCAAGCTCTTGCACTTTGGGCAAAAGAATTTGGCTAAAATCTCACGATATCGCTCACCATTCACAGTTACGTTACGATTCACATCATCTTTGAAGAAGTACGGTCCAATGATGCCACCAGCCTATAAACCGCACCAAACTCTAATTTGTCTGGATGTATTGGTAGCTCTTGCAATGCTTCCGGCTGATCTTCACTCCAAATTCGACAAAAATGAGCATCGTCGCTGAATGGAAGAAGCGCACGATGAACTTTCTAACAGACCACGCATTTTGATAATAAACTTCAAAAATTTGCAAGCATTATTTGTTTGTATGTCGATTCATGGTTAATTTAAAGACCAAACTGAAGCTGTTTGACAGTGAAATGAAATACGAAACGTAGGTGAGCTGTTTAAACCAGTGTTGCCAAAAAGATAATATTGGGTTGCCCAAAAAGTAATTGCTGATTATTCATATAGTCGGCTGTGACAAATTTTAAGCAAATTTTAAGCATTAATCGAATTGGATCGTCATGTAACTGAGCGTGAGATAGGAGAGAAGTTAAATATACCAAAATCAACCGTTCATTATCACATTAAAAGTCTTGGACTGGTGAAAAAGCTTGATATTTGGGTACCACATGTATTGAAAGAAATTCATTTAACAAAGCCAATCAACGCTTGTGATAAGCACCTTAAACGCAATGAATACGATCAGTTTTTAAAACGAATCATAACTGGAGATGAAAAATGAATTGTTTACAATAACGTTAGTCGAAAACGATCATGGTCCAAGCATGGTGAACCAGCTCAAACCACTTCAAAGGCTGATATCCACCAAAAGAAGGTTATGCTGTCTGTTTGGTGGGATTGGAAGGGTGTGGTATATTTTGAGCTGCTTCCAAGGAACCAAACGATTAATTCGGATGTTTACTGTCAACAATTGGACAAATTGAATACAGCCATCAAGGAGAAGCGACCAGAATTGGTCAATCGTAAAGATGTCATATTCCACCAGGACAACGCCAAAAACTGAGTGAGCTTGGCTGGGAACTTTTGATGCATCCACCATATAGCTCTGACCTTGCACCATCAGACTACCATTTATTTCGATCTTTGCACAACTCCTTAAATGGTAAAACTTTCGGCAATGATGAGGCTATAAAATCGCACTTGGTTCAGTTTTTTGCAGATAAAGGCCAGAAGTTCTATGAGCGTGGAATACTAAATTTGCCAGGAAGATGGCAAAAGGTTATCGAACAAAATGACAATTATATAATTGATTAAAGTTCATTCTAAGTTTTATTAAAAATGAGTTACTTTCTTTTAAAAAATCCGCAATTACCTTTTGGGCAACCCAATAGCTAAAAAATCACTATTTATTGCTACCCTGTTGATTTAAATTGCAACACTGTGTAGGTAGATAAAATCGGTTAACATTACAAAACGAACGCACCACCCTGGATTCTGCTAAAAATTTATATAAAATAAATTTAGTTGAAGGGCATAACTTTATTTTACATATCAAATTTTGACAGCAATAATTATATTTTCTAGAAACCGAGCAAGGATGATGTAGATACCGTTTCATATGGGGGTTACATCTGGTTACAGACCGGTTTGGACCGTACTTGGCAAAGTTCTTGGAAGTCATAACATTACCCTATATGCAAAATTTCGGCCAAATCGGATAAAAATCCGGGGTTGTAAGGACTCAGGAAGTCAAATCGCGAGAACGGTTTATATGGGAGCTTAAGCATGTTCTTGACCGATGTGGAAAGTACTTGGCACAGTTATTAAGCGTCTTAACAGAACACTTTGTACAAAATTGCTGGCTTCCAGGGGCTCAAGATGTCAAATCGGGAGATCGGTTTATATAAGAGCTATATCAGATTACAGACCGATTTGGACCGTACATAGCACAGTAGTTGGAAGTCATGACAGAACACTATGAGAAAATTGGATGCTAAGTAAGCTTCCAGGGGTTCAAGAAGTCAAATCGGGAGTTCGGTTTATATGGGAGCTATATCAGGTTCTCGACCGGTTTGAAACTTACTTGTTACAGTTGTTGGAAATCGTAACGGAACACTACAACCAAATCGGACAAAAATCGTGGCTTCTAGGGGCTCAAGAAGTCTAATCTGGAGATCGGATTATATAGGAGCTATACCAAAATCGGTACCGATGTGGCCCATTTGTAATTCACAATGACCTACCTCAATATATAGTATCTGTGACGAACGGACGGATGGACGGACGGTCAGACATGGCTAGAACTACTCGATGATACACATTTCCCGGGAAATTCTCCAACGGACAACGTGGCGCCAGAAGAGGTCCTCACTGGTATGCATTCTTCGGAGGTTATTTGGGAAATTGTGTCTGAGTTGAAAATCCTTTGGGCGATAAGAAGTTTCGACTCCTTTCATTCGCCATACCTGATGATGTATTACCGGTTGAATTACAAACTATTTCCCGTAGATTGGTTCCTTGGCATAGGGAGATATACTTTGCTTTATCAGAATATCATATATACCTGTGGGGGGACACGAAAGTCATTTTCATTCCGAGAGCAGGAAAACCCTACCACACGAAGGCGAAGGATTTTCGTCTTATTAGTCTGCCATCCTTTATGCTGAAGACTCTTGAGAGGTTAATGGAAACATATCTTAGGACAAAGATCCCTGGAGATCGCCTGTCGTCAGCAGCAGCATGCATATAGTAAGGCAATCCACTGAAACAGCTCTTCACGACCTAGTCGGCTAGATAGAGGGTTCCCTCGCTGTCAAGGAATATTCAATGGTAGCATTTCTTGACATTGAAGGTGCTTTCAATAATGTAAAACCGACGTCAATCATAAAGAAGTTGGAGTTTCTTGGCATCAACTCTACCGTAAGAAAGTTTATTAATAACTTACTAAAAGATGCATTACGGCAGGCTTGGGATCTGTGGACCAAAAAAGATGGGTCAGCAGAGGAGCACCTCAAGGAGGTGTGCAGTCTCCTCTACTTGGAATATAGCCTTTAACAATATATTTTTGTCTCTGGAGAAAAAGGTGTAAAAGTGGTCGCGTATGCTGATGACGTGGCAATTGCGGTTAGGGAAAGATTCCCAGCACTCTAAGAAATATTCTTCAGGAAGATCTATGTGCAACAGCAAAGTGGGCTACCGAAAGTGGTCTATAAATCCGTGCAAGATAGAAGTAGTTCTTTTCAGCAAGAGATACAAGTGGAACCTGTCTCCTTTGGAGGAGAGAATGTTCCATTTACAGAAAGCACAAATTACCTGGGTGTATTGCTGGAAAGGAAATTGAAGTTAAAATCCAACATTTTGGAAATCGCAAGAAAGGCAGCTCTGTCCCTATACACTTGCAAGAGAACCATTGGTAAAAGTTGGGGGTGTAGACCGCGTTTCATGCATTGGATATATACTGCAGTTGTCAGACCTATTATGCTGTTGTGGTCTGGTGGACGGCGATTCAAAAATCCACCTACTGCTCAATACTTTACCGGATCCAAAGAATGGCTTGTTTGTGCATCACAGCCGCACTGAGGACGACACCATCTGATGCACTGAATTTAATGCTACATCTTATTCCTCTGGACATTGTTTCTATCCGAATTGCAGCGATCACTACCGTGAGGTTAAGGGAGCTTTCTCATTGGTCACGTGGTGGCTACGGACACTGTGTTATCCTTGATACAATATCCGATGTTCCAAACATTGTGGACTACACCCTACCTGAGCCGCTTTTTGATAAAAATACTGTACCACTATTCCTGATAGAACTGATTGGAACTACTATATCCCTGGTAAAAGAAGTTACATAGACTTATATACGGATGGGTTCAAACTAAATGACCAGGTGGGCTTTGGGGTGTTCTCTAAAGATGCAGTGCTGGTCATATCGAAAAGGTTACCCGACCACTGCAGTGCGATCCTTGCAATTAAGGAAGTGGTGGAATGACTAAGATATAATGTCATAACGACAATTGGCATAAATACCATAGATATCCCAGGGAACTGAAAAGCGGACGAGCTTGCGAGACTAGGAACTACTCTACATATTCCAGGGATACTGGAATCTGTGGGTATGCCTCTAGCGACATGCAAGCTAAGTTTTCTGGACCAGGCTCGAAGGACAACGAATGATAGATGGTCACAAAGAGGGGGCTGTGAGCATTCCAAAACTATGTGGCCTAATCTAGACTTGAAGCGGTCTACACTTACTGTCATTAGGTTACACAGACGTCTTAGTCATTGCGTCCGTCATGACAGCACACTGTCTAATCGGAAAACATGCTGACAGACTGAAGGGTGCCAGCAACGACTTTTGCAGAAGCTGTGAGGACATCGAAGAAGAAAAGACTATAGAACACCTTCTATGTGTGTGTCTCGCACTAGCAGTCGGAAGGAGTTCCACTTAAGGTTCTCATTTTTTTGAGAACCTGTCTGATTTATCGGGTGTGAACATTCGCAAGTTGTGGGCTTTTTAAAGTGATCTGGATAGTTCAACGGTAGAAACTAGAAGGCATCTTCCTTCTTCTGTTCCTGTGGTAACACAATGGACGAAAACGTCTAAGTCAGTCTGATGGCAGACTGCCACCTGAACCTGCGAACATGTATGAGCGTAACCTAATATTGTATATATATATATATATATATATATATATATATATATATATATATATATATATATATATATATATATATATATATATATATATATATATATATATATATATATATATATATATATATATATATATATATATATATATATATATATATATATATATATATATATATATATATATATATATATATATATATATATATATATATATAATAATTTACTTTGACGTAGCCACACTTATATATTTGATAATGTCAATTTCAAACTTGCGCCAATTTAAATTTTATAGCAACCAAATTTATTTGCATCTGTCACTTCTTATATATTATAAGGACTTAATAACCAAGTAATATTTAATAAAACTTTTCAAACGCCAAGTAGCATCACCTAATTCGCCATATTCTAAGAATAGCAAAAAATTAGCAAGTTGTCATAGAGGTGGTGTTGCGGATTCAGGATAGATATCGCGAAAAATTGTGTAAACGGTCTAGTGGGTTTCTTACCGAAAAGTAGGTTGTATGTTCATGTGATAGTTGCTTTATATCTAAAATTTATTATTTTATGAAGGAATTTCAATGTAAATGCACTCTGTGAAATAAATCAAGTATTTAGTGGGGCTGGTGTATTTTATTCAAAATAACGTGGAAACAGGAAACACTGGCTAATTGCCTTCTCATCGATATTAGTCCTCTCATTAGATTTTAACGTAGCCGTTATTAAACAAATCTGAATTCGGAAATCTTTAAATTCTTTTGATCAGATTCGATTTCTGTAGTACAACTGTGAGCTCTTTTCCGTTAAAAATCAATCAACACGATTACACTTTCAATCCATGGAATGTGTTTACAAAGCATGCAATGACAGCAATCTTTGATTAAAATATTGCAGTGCAACATTAAACAGACTTTAGAACAGTGATGGGCACACATTTGTAGAACTGTACGATTGTTTGCTCATTGCTTCATTAGAATATTATCACATACTTTCCCATTACTCTCGCTTGCCACTTGTATGTGCGTATATCTATCCGTATACCCACCACCATACGATGGGAGTCTACTAATCTAGTCATTCCTTCTGTAACACCTCGAAATATACGCCTAAGACCCATAAAGTATATGTATTCTAGATCGTCTCGACATCCTGAGTCGATCTGGCAATGCCCGTCCGTCCGTCCGTTGTCAAAATCACGATAGATGTCGAACGCGTAAAGCTAGCCGTTTGAAATTTTGCACTGATACTAAATACTGATGTAGGTCGTTGGGGATTGCAAATGGGCCATATCGGCTCTTATTAAGATATAGCTCCCATATAAACCGAACGCCCGATTTGACTTCTTGAGCCTTTACAAACCGCAATTTTTGCCCGATTTGGTTGAAATTTTGCATGTAGTGTTTTGCCATGACTTCCAACAACTGTGCTAAGTTCGGTTCAAATCGGTCTTTAACCTGATATAGCTACCATATAAACCAATGTTCCGATTTGACTTCTTCAGACCCTGGAAGCCGCATTTTTGACCGATTTGGTTGTGTGTTTTGCACGTAGTGTTCTTTTATAACTTTCAACAGCTGTCGGTCAAAATCAGTCTATAACCTGATATAGTTCCCATGTAAACCTGTCTCTCGATTATCCTTGTTCGATTCCCAGAAGCTTAATTTTTTGCTGGATTGACAGAAGTTCGGTATGTAGAATAAAATTGTGCCCTACAACTTAATTTATTTTGCATAAATTTTTAGCAGAATCCATGGTGGTGGGTTCCCAAGATTCGGCCCGGCCGAACTTTGCACGCTTTTACATGTTTTCTTTTTATTTTATTATTAACTAGCTGAACCGGGACCGCTCCGCTGCTTTAAATGGAACAAATTTATCCTTTGTATATTTATTTACGACAACTAAAGAGCTTTTAGTGACATAGTATATGCTCATCGCTTGATTTACAATATAACAATATGAATGCCTTTTTCAGTTGTCATTAAAGCTTGGAAGTAAGATGTACTCCATTCTTAAAAGAGTCTATTTGAACCCGATATTCTCATAATGTCTGATTAAGGGGTGTTTAAACCCCACATTGCCTTTGTTTTAGGGAAAGTTTATTGGATAAGGCGTCCTCCAAACACTTGGCTCAAAAATTGGTTATAAAATTCGTTTTGTAATCTCAAAAACCTTTCAAAGTGGGTATCAATTTCGTGCTCTACTCCCCAATACCTTTAGTTTGAACCCCACATTGACATTGCCAGTAAATATGCTCGATTTGGGGAGTGGGGTGGGGTGGTCCCCATAACACTTAGCACTGAAAATATATCAGCATAGTGCTCTACTCTCAAATATACCTTTCATTTAAACCCCTTATTGCGAAAGTCAGCAAATATGGGGTATTGGTCCTAAAAACTATCAATAACGAGCACCACTGTCTTGAAGACCCAACTTGTCTTGGTGAATGAATACGTCCTATCCGCTAGACAATTGGTCCCGAATGTTGATATCAGATTCGAGGTCTACTCACAAATACATTTCATTTGAGTCCCATATTTCCATTGTCGGCAAACATGACCGGTTTGGGGGATGGGGCGGCCACCCAGTGACTTGGCCTTGAAAATGTATATCAGATTCGTGTTCTACTCTAAAATGCCTCTTATTTGAGCCCCATAATGCAATGGTCAGCAAAAACGTCCTATTTGGGTGCTGTTATGGGGTCAGGGTGGCCACATTGGGACTTTTTCCGAATATTGATATCAGATTCCAGCTTTTCTTTCAAAGTCCTTTCATTTAAGCCCCATATTTCTATGGTTGTAAATTTGTCCTCTTTGGGGTTGGATTTATAAAAGAGATGGGCCCCCAGAAACTTGGTCCCATATTTGGATAACAGGTTCGTGTTCTACTCGCAAGTACCGTTTATTTGCCATGGTCGATATATATATCTGATTTAGGGGTGTTTTGGGGTTGGAGTGGTCCCCCAAATACGTCACCCGACAATTCAATATCAGATACGTTTTCTAATCTTAAATACCTTTTATTTGAGTCCCATATTGTGGTGGTTGGTCTATATATATATATATATATATATATATATATATATATATATATATATATATATATATTTGGAAGGTTCTGGGTGTGGGGCGGACCCCCCTAGTTACCCCTTTCGAAATTAGGATATTAAATTTTTGTTTTTAGGTTAGATTAAAATAGCTCAGAAAATTTCTCCCAAATAGCACTACGCATCCCCACTACCCCGGAAATCTGACGTTTCTGAAAATTAGGGTAAGGGGGAGGATCCATTCTACTCTCAAATACCTTTTATTTGATTGCCATATTGTAGATATTGGTCTATTAATCAATTTGGCGAGTTTCGGGGGTGAGCGGCCCTCCTAGGCATTACACTCCAGATTTTGATACCAAATTTTTGTTTTAAGATTACTGTTAGTGTGCAAACAAAATGTCGCTTAAATTGCCCTACCCATCTCCAAGATCTGGCGTTTTTGAAAATTAGGGTAAGGGGAGGCCTCCCCACCGTCCCTTTTACACATCAAAAAATTAAGTACCCTTTTTTCACCACGGGTCCATAATGCACCATCTGTGAAAATTTCAAGAAAATCGGTTCAGTCGTTTGGGAGCCTATATTGAACACACAAACAAAAATTCAATTTCCGTTTCGTTGCGCCTTCATTTTAACCACGCGAAAAATATGTTTCCTACTCTAAAATTTTTACAACATTTTAACTAATAAGATCTTTCTCCAAAATTATTTTTTCTATAGAAGGTTTTTGTATTGATATTCATTTTTATCTATGGCAAAGATCAGCACTTAAACTACCTAAATCACCGTCTTGGGTGGGAAAGTTAAAAAAAATTATACCGCAAACAACCGCAACGAAATTCCTATATTTTATTTTCCTTATTCAAAGGACCGACAGGTTGTCATAACAAAGATAAATGCTGAGTTATTAATTTTATTTGCCCTCTCTCCGTTTATGTTGGCTTCTCTAAATTAGCGTAATCTATTGGATGTTTTCAATTGGATCAACTAAATCTAACTGAAAACATCCAGTAGATGGCGCTAATTAAAATGTTAGTGCTACTCGCTTGGAGGGGATTATTATATGGTGGTTGTCTATAAATGACCATTCGACCAAATGACTAGCTAATAAATAGTCATCCTTTAGTCTTTTTACACCCTCCACCATAAGATGGGGGGTATACTAATTTCGTCATTCTGTTTGTAACTACTCGAAATATTCGTCTGAGACCCCATAAAGTATATATATTCTTGATCGTCGTGACATTTTATGTCGATCTAGCCATGTCCGTCCGTCTGTCCGTCCGTCCGTCCGTCTGTCGAAAGCACGCTAACTTCCGAAGGAGTAAAGCTAGCCGCTTGAAATTTTGCACAAATACTTCTTATTAGTGTAGGTCGGTTGGTATTGTAAATGGGCTATATCGGTCCATGTTTTGATATAGCTGCCATATAAACCGATCTTGAGTCTTGACTTCTTGAGCCTCTAGAGTGCGCAATTCTTATCCGATCGGAATGAAATTTTGCACGACGTGTTTTGTTATGATATCCAACAACTGCACCAAGTATAGTTCAAATCGGTCCATGTTTTGATATAGCTGCCATATAAACCGATCTTGGGTCTTGGATTCTTGAGCCTCTAGAGGGCACAATTCTTATCCGATTTGAATGAATTTTTGCACGACGTGTTTCGTTATTATATCCAATAACTGTGCTTAGTATGGTTCAAATCGGTCCATAACCTGATATAGCTGCCATATAAACCGATCTGGGGTATTGACTTCTTGAGCCTCTAGAGTGCGCAATTCTTATCCGATTGGAATGAAATTTTGCACGACGTGTTTCGTCATGATATCCAACAACTGTGCCAAGTATGGTTCAAATCGGTCCATAACCTTATATAGCTGCCATATAAACCGATCTGGGGTCTTGACTTCTTGAGCCTCTAGAGTGCGCAATTCTTATCCGATTGGAATGAAATTTTGCACGACGTGTTTCGTTATTATATAACAACTGTGCCAAGTATCGGTCCAAATCGGTTCAAATCGGTCCATAACCTAATATAGCTGCCATATAAACCGATCTTGGGTCTTGACTTCTTGAGCCTCTAGAAGGCGCAATTCTTATCCGATTGGAATGAAATTTTGTACGACGTGTTTCGTTATAATATCCAACAACTGTGCTAAGTATGGTTCAAATCGGTCCATAACCTGATATAGCTGCCATATAAACCGATCTGGGGTCTTGACTTCTTGAGCCTCTAGAGTGCGCAATTCTTATCCGATTGGAATGAAATTTTGTACGACGTGTTTCGTTATAATATCCAACAACTGTGCTAAGTATGGTTCAAATCGGTTTATAACCTGATATAGCTGCCATATAAACCGATCTGGGGTCTTGACTTCTTGAGCCTCTAGAGTGCGCAATTCTTATCCGATTGGAATGAAATTTCGCACGACGTGTTTCGTTATGATATCCAACAACTGTGCCAAGTATGGTTCAAATCGGTCCATAACCTTATATAGCTGCCATATAAACCGATCTGGGGTCTTGACTTCTTGAGCCTCTAGAGTGCGCAATTCTTATCCGATTGGAATGAAATTTTGCACGACGTGTTTTGTTATGATATCCAACAACTGTGCCAAGTATGGTTCAAATCGGCTCATAACCTTATATAGCTGTCATATAAACCGATCTGGGGTCTTGACTTCTTGAGCCTCTAGAGTGCGCAATTCTTATCCGATTGGAATGAAATTTTGCACGACGTGTTTTGTTACGATATCCAACAACTGTGCCAAGTATGGTTCAAATTGGTCCATAACCTGATATAGCTGCCATATACCCCGATCTTGGGTCTTGACTTCTTGAGCCTCTAGAGGGCTCAATTCTTATCCGATTTGAATGAATTTTGGCACGTAGTATTTTGTTATGATATCCAACAACTGTGTCAAATATGGTTCGAATCGGTTCATAACCTGATATAGCTGTCATATAAACAGATCTGGGGACTTGACTTCTTGAGCTTCTAGAGGGCGCAATTCCTATCCGATTTGGCTGAAATTTCGCAAGACGTTTTTTATTGTTACCTTCAAAAAATATGTCAAATAAAGTACAAGTCGGTTCATAACCTGATATAGCTGCCATATAAACCGATCTGGGATCTTGATTTTCTTGAGCCTCTAGAGGCCGCAATTATTATCCGATTTGCCTGAAATTTTGTACGACGGATTCTTTCATGACCATCAACATACGTGTTTATTATTGTCTGAATCGGTCCTTAGCCCGATACAGCTCCCATATAAATCGATCTCTCTATTTTACTTTTTGAGCTCACAAAGAGCGCAATTCTTATTTGAATTGGCTGACATTTTACACAGGTCTCCAACATATAATTTAATCTCATATCTTGATATCTCTCTAATAGCAGAGCAAATCTTTTCTTATATCCTGTTTTGCCTAAGAAGAGATGCCGGGAAAAGAACTCGACAAATGCGATCCTTGGTGGAGGGTATATAAGATTCGGCCCGGCCGAACTTAGCACGCTTTTACTTATTTTAAATCAAATCAAATCGGAATATTTACGATTTTCTGTGGTAAAGAACTAACTTGCTAGTCTATATATTTGGTGCGGTGGCGATAGTTCTTACTGTTAAACCATGTAAAACATTTTAACAAAAAAGTGTTGCCCAGATGCACGTCGTTTGGTCTTGTCAATCGATAAGCTAAATATGGTTGCAACCTTAACGTTAAGGTTTGCAACTCCTGCTATCACTCTGAACGTCATCATTTTGGGGCTATGACGGCCTAAATTTATTAGTATCGCCGCACCTGCAAGGTCATTATTGATTGGGTTGAGGTGGTCCGCTAAATATATGAGCAGAATAGAGATATCAGATTCCTTATACCTTAAATTTAATCCCATATTGTCATGATTGGTGTTTACAGCCGTTTGGTGGCGGCGTCTATATGAGGGTTGTGCGCCATACCTCATCTGCCACTTGAGCACAGATTTGAATGACGCACTCTACTCAACACTATCTACCACTTAATCCCCCATTGTTTTAATGGTTCAAATAACCCATTGGAGGCAATTTTAGGAGGTAAAGCACCACCTAGATTCTTGGCACAAAGTTTAATGTCATATTCGTAATCTGCTTTCAAATGCCTTTCATTTGAGTTTCATCAAGCTATGATCGAGTTTTATGGAGTAGTTTGCAATAATGTTGCTAATTTTTAACTTTATAAAGCCCTGTTTGGCTTAGTTATTGAATCAATAAATTAAATTAAATTAAATTAAAAATTAATATTCCCATTTGGGGAGGGGGGCCTTTAATGTTGGTGGGGCGACCCCCAATTACTTGGACCTCATTTTTCGTGTCATATTCGTAGTCTTCTCCTGAATAATTTGTACGGCCAATATGTCTGTTTGGAACCTTTTTTGGGGTTGGCGACCCTTGGGATACTTGGTCCCAATTTTTAATACCATATTCGTATTCTCATATTGTCCCCATCGGTCCGCTTTTGATTTTAAGTGGTGTTTTTGGGGTTACGGGGGAGGGTCCGCCCCCATCCAATATCAACAAATTATAAAGCCTATGCCTCATTCTACTCTCGAATACCTTCCATTTGAGTCCCATATTGTCATGATCGTCCAAAAAGCCTATTTTAGGGGGTCTGGGGGTCGGGCGGTCTCCCAGTTACTTGGACCCAATTTTTATACCACCACCGAAGGATGGGTGTATATTAATTTTGTCATTCCATTTGGAACATATCGAAATATCCATTTCCGACCCTATTAAGTATATACATTCTTGATCAGGGTAAAAATCTTAGATGATCTAGCTATGTCCGTCCGTCTGTCTGTTGAAATCACGCTACAGTCTTAAAAAATATAAACATTGAGCTGAAACATTGCACAGATTCTTTTTATACCCTACACCACTAGTGTGATATAGGGTATTATAACCTAGTGAATTTTTTGTAGCACGCACAAGGAAGAGAGATAGACCCATTGACAAGTATACCGATCGACTCAGAATCACTTTCTGATTCGACTTAGCTATGTCTGTCTGTCTGTCTGCCTGTCTGTCCGTCCGTCTGTCTGTCCGTCCGTGCATGTTAATTTGTGTACAACCTATAGGTCGCAATTTTCATCCGATCGTCTTAAAATTTCGGTATAGTCATGTATTTCGGCTTAGAGACGAAACATTTTGGCGAATTTGCTTTAGTATTTTAGTGGCGTTTTTTTATATTTGTTAAGTATTCTAAATTACTTTTATTTTGCACTTATTTCATTTTGCTCTTAAATTGGTTTTATTATTCAACATGATAAAACAATTAAATTTAAATTATTTTTATTTCATAACTTTGTGTTTTTGGTATGGCTCGAGGTCATCGCATAATTTACAAAAACAGGTGTTGGTGTCTGATTTAATTGTTTTATTTGTAATTTAAACGAATATTTCGACCACCGCCGGTGATCTTCATCAGGGTTTTAAATTTTGAAACAAAACAATCGACTTTTCCTTTATAGCGCACAAGTTAAATGACTTCCCAAGCAAAGCTATTAAAGACCTTATAAAATTTGTCAAGAATAGAACAGCGAACAACGAAATTGAACCAACACCAAAAATCTTCAAGAAATTGACGTATATTGCAGGGGTTTCGGAAAGGCTTACCAATTCCAATACATACAACAGAGAAAAATATCAGCTTGCTTTAAAAAGCCACAACACAGTAAACAGAACATTCAGCAGGACTAAATCAAGGATGAAAAAGGAGGACAAATCAAATGTAGTTTATAAAATTAAATGTAAGGGGTTGAAACTAATTTATGTCAAATGACATATGTAGGAACAACCAAAACTAAATTAAAAACAAGATCATCATCTCACAAATCTGACCAGAAAATGAAAGACAACTCTTTAGGGCAAAAAACTGCAATTGCAGCACATTGCACTTTAAAAGGGCATAAACCAAATTTTAAAGACGTAGACATACTAGCACAAGAATCCAATCAGAACAGACGATTTAAGCCTACAAACAAACGTATGAACTTTAAGAAAGACACAGACAATTGTGCGCTATAAAGGAAAAGTCGATTGTTTTGTTTCAAAATTTAAAACCCTGATGAAGATCACCGGCGGTGGTCGAAATATTGGTAAATATTACAAATAAAACAATTAAATCAGACACCAACACCTGTTTTTGTAAATTATTCGATGACCTCGAGCCAAACCAAGAAGACAAAGTTATAAAATTACCATGGTTAACAATAAAATCACAGAATTATTTTTATTTCCATAAAATTCTACAGTAACATACTGAAAACAACCAAGAAAATAAATTTTGATAAATTTTTACGATGAGCTATCTACATTCCGCTCAAATGATGTGTTCAAATTAATCTTAGAAGCCTATTAAAGCCGGTGAGTAATTTTTTTTCGAAAAAAATAAACCAGTAAGGAAAGGCAAAATTCGGGCGGTGCCGACTTTATAATACTCTACACCTACCCTATAAATACAATGTGGGAGCTATATATAATTCTGAACAAATTTTTATCGACCTCTAGCAACGCAAATATGTTCAAAATGTGATAATTACGATTGACAAATGACTACAAATTACCCAAAATCTGACGAACATATATATGGGAGTTACATCAAAATCTGACCCGATTTCGACCAAACTTTATAGATATTATGGAAGTCGTCAAGGAAAGCGTTGTGCACAATTTTAGAAAGATTGGTCAATGAATGCGCTTACAGTGGTTCTAAGAATGAAAATCGGGCGATATACATATATGTCAGGTATATCTAAATCTGAACCGATTTCTATGAAAATCAAGGTTAATATTAGGGCTTAAAAGAAAATTCTTTCTGCCAAATTTCGAGAGAATCGGTTAACAAATGAGCACTTTATTGCAATATTTCTCAAAATCAGACGAACATATATATGGGAGCTATATTTAAATGTGAATCGATTTCGACCAAACTTTATGAATATTGTGGAAGTCATCAAGGAAAGCGTTGTACAAAATTGAGCTATATCTAAATCTGAACCGATTTCAATGAAATTCACAAGAGTATCGGTTAACAAATGACCATTTTATTGCATTATTACTGCAAATCGGACGAACATATATATGGGAGCTATACCCAAATCTGATCCTATTTCTATGAAATAAACTAGTAACGTCGAGAGTCTTAAGAAAATCCTCTCTGCCAAATTTCAAGAGAATCGGTTAATAGATGATCATTCTATTGCATATTACTGCAAATCGGGCGAACTTATATATGGAAGATATATCCAAATCTGAACCGATGTATTCCAGTTTCAATAGGCTTCTCTAGGCCGAACCTATACTTTATACACAAATTAACATGGACAGACAGACGGACATTGCTAAATCGAATCAGAAAGTGATTCTGAGTCGATTGGTATACTTATCAATGGGTCTACCTCTCTTTCTTTTGGGTGTTACAAAGAAATGCACTAAGTTATAATACCCTGTACCACAGTAGTGGTGTTGTGTATAATGAAATTGTTGCGCTTTGTTTGTCTGTTCCCTATACGCGCAAAAACGGCTAAACCTATATTCATGAAATTTTCACAGATGGTGGACCCAAAAACGCCAGATATCGGTGACGTGTGCACGGATAGGGGGACGCCCCATCCAAACATCATGTTTGCCGATTGCGACAGTATGGGTATCAAATGAAATGTATTTGAACGTATAGTGCGAACTTTAGGAATAAATTAAAGGTATTTGAAAGTAACGCACAACTCTCATGTAAAATATTTGGTCCAAGGGTTTCTTGGGGGCCATACATGTCCATCGACACAAAATAAATATGAAATAAACTGTCTTCGGGAGAAGACTACCGTTTAAAATTGGATATCGCGACAACAAGGGACTCGAAGAAAAGGTCTTAGACAAGGCGGACCGGAGTAGAGAAGGAATTTGATATCCAAATTTACTGGCGACTGCCTAAGCCAAGAAACACCCATAGGCGCAATTAAAGGTCTGGTTGTGTATATAACAAATACCTACTTACTTACTTTAGTTGGCTATGATAAAACATTTTTTCCCCTAGCCGAACAGAAAATAGCGTTCCAAACGCCCCGATCTTCAGCGCTCATTTTATAATCTCTGACACCAAGTTTCGAGGTGTCTCCCACCACTTGATCTTTCCATCGGGCTTTTGGGAATATAACAAATACATTAACCAAATCAATTAAATTAAAAAAACAATCTTAGGGTGTAGCGAAGCGCACCGAACCAGCTAGTATGCATATATATTCCATTGTTTCTTATAAGTCCTAAATGTTGCAATATTTGAAGCAAAAACAAAGAAGGTAAGGTTGTAGATCTGAAAATCTGAAACTCATTTTTATTTTATTTTTCTAATTGTTGTTGTTGTTTTTTTGTCATCTTATAAATAATTTATGTTTGTCCTTACTGAAAGTGATAATTTTCAAAAAGGAAAAATTGCTTTCAAAAATATTAAAGCAGCAAGATGCTCACTAATAGTTGTTTCAATATACTGCCCAGTCGGGTTTCGTGCTGACCATAGTTGCATTACGGCCCTAATTGAAGTTTCTGAAGAAATAATGAGTGGCATTGATGGTAACAGGACTGGTTTCCTGGTTCTGCTTGATCACACGAAAGTATTTGTTACTGCGATCACAACAATATATTTGGTTGCCCAAAAAGTAATTGCGGATTTTTTAAAAGAAAGTAAATGCATTTTTAATGAAACTTAGAATGAACTTTAATCAAATATACTTTTTTTACACTTTTTTTCTAAAGCAAGCTAAAAGTAACAGCTGATAACTGACAGAAGAAAGAATGCAATTACAGAGTCACAAGCTGAGAAAAAATTTGTCAACGCCGACTATATGAAAAATCCGCAATTACTTTTTGGGCAACCCAATATGTTTTAAACTTCAACTTTTTTATACCCTACACCATAGGATGGGGGTATACTAATTTCGTCATTCTTTTTGTAACACCTCGAAATATGCGTCTAAAACCCCATAAAGAATATATATTCTTGATCGTCATGTCATTTTAAGTCGATCTAGCCATGTCTGTCCGTCCGTCCGTCTGTCGAAAGCACGCTAAATTTCGAAGTAGTAAAGCCAGCTGCTTTAATATTTTGCACAAATACTTTCTACTAGTGTAGGTCAGGTGGCATTGTAAATGGGCCAAATCGGTCCATGTTTTGATATAGCTGCCATCTAAACCGATCTTGGGTCCTGACTTCTTGAGCCTCTAGAAGGCGCAATTCTTATCCGATTTTATTGAAATTTTGCACGTAGTGTTTTGGTATCACGTCCAATAACTACGCTAAGTATGGTTTATATCGGTCCATGTTTTGATATAGCTGCCATATAAACCAATCTTGGGTCCTGACTTCTTGAGCCTCTAGAGGGCGCAATTCTCGTCCGATTTAACTGAAATTTTGCACGTAATGTTTTGGTAGTATTTTCAATAACTACGCTAAATATGGTTTAAATCGGTTCATGTTTTGAGATAGCTGCCATATAAACCGATCTTGGGTCCTGACTTCTTGAGCCTCTAGAGGGCGCAATTCTCGTCCGATTTAACTGAAATTTTGCATGATGTGTTTTGTTATGACTTTCAATAACTGTGCTAAGTATGGCGAAAATCGATACATAACCTGATATAGCTGCTATATAAACCAATCTGGGATCTTGACTTCTTGAACCTCTAGAGGGCGCGATTCTCATCCGATTTGGCTGAAATTTTGTACAGCTTCTCTGATGACCTTCAAGATACGTGTATAATATAGTCTGAATCGATCAAAAGCTTGATACAGCTCCCATATAAACATATCTCCCGATTTTGCTTCTTGAACCCCTACAAAGCGCAATTCTTATCCGAATAAACTGAAATATTACACAATGACTTCTACAATGTTCAGCATTCATTTATGGTCCGAATCGGACTACAACTTGATATAGCTCCAATAGCATAACAGTTCTTATTCAATATTCAATTCAAGTCTAAAAAGACATACCGCTCATAGAACTCGACAAATGCGATCAATGGTGGGGGTATATAAGATGCGGCTCGGCCGAAATTAGCACGCTTTTACTTGTTCTGAATTCTCTTCCATTCGACCAATCTCTTAAATCGTATCTTGAAAATCGGACACAATCTGTGTATACCGGGGTTACAACTTCTAGACCATTGAGTGTGGTTGAAGGTGCGCCACAGGGGTCAATACTAGGGCTACTTATTTTCTGTATTTAAGTTAACGACCTTCCTTAACAGTTGTTGCTTAGCAGAGTGCACATAAACGACGTTCAAATCTACCTCTTCACAGAAAAAATAACTCTAGGAAAAAACCAACTACCAAATTAGTATGTGAAACTTTAAATTCTCAACAAATTTTAGCATTGAATAGAAGACGTTATTTGTTGAAGTACGTAAGTAAGTCTCTACAAGAGGCTTGACATACAAAATTATTGAAATTTTGTAGACTTTCAACAAATTATTTAGTTGAAGTACTTACTAAAATTGGCGTACTACCATGTAACGCACAAAACTCCTATGCCATTCATGACTCGCAAACACAGGTTCGAATCCCTCGGTCGGTCAAAACAAATTTTATATTTTTTCATTAAACTTATTTTGGAAAATTTGGCATAAAAAATATGAATTTCGTATTTAGAACAAATTTTTAAGAGTGGTTTTTAACTTTTTTTAAATCTAAACTATTAATAAGGGTCTCTTATTACTGTGCTGCAGTACTTATTGAGTTATTGCATCATAAAGAAGATGATGTCGGTAGGCTAGTGGATGCGTGCACTACAAAACATGAGATCATGAGTTCAATCCTCTGAGGCAACAAAATTATTAAAATTTGTTTTTAGAGGTAATAGTAGAGAGAGTGGCAGAGAAAATCCAGAGAGCAACAGTAAAACGAACGAGACAAAGCAGCGCGAGCCGAACAAAGATTATAAAAACACCACCACCCGAAGCAAAGCACAGGCTGCGGGCTGGTAGATGGTGCTTTGACTTGCTTATGGATATACTGTTGTTATACTCGTATGTTGGCTTGCAAAGGGTGCTTTTCAACAACAAATTTGTACTTTGGGTCGTTGAGGTTCAAAATAAATTGTTGCAGGAAAATTAACAACTTCCGTAGTTGTTTTTTCAACCAAAATTGTGGTTTTTCAAAACTATTTTTATACCCACCACCGAAGGATGGGGGTATATTCATTTTGTCATTCCGTTTGCAACACATCGAAATATCCATTTGCGACCCTATAAGGTATATATATTCTTGATCAGCGTAAAAATCTAAGACGATCTAGACATGTCCGTCCGTCTGTCCGTCTGTCTGTTGAAATCACGCTACAGTCTTCAAAAATAGAGATATTGAGCTGAAACTTTGCACAGATTCTTTTTTGTCCATAAGCAGGTTAAGTTCGAAGATGGGCTATATCGGACTATATCTTGATATAGCCCCCATATAGACCGATCCTCCGATTTTGGGTCTTAGGCCCATAAAAGCCACATTTATTATCCGATTTTGCTTAAATTTGGGACAGTGAGTTGTGTTTGGCCCTTTGACATCGCTCGTCAATTTGGCTCAGATCGGTCCAGATTTAGATATTGCTGCTATATAGACCGATCCTCCGATTTAGGGTCTTAGGCGCATAAAAGGCGCATTTATTGTCCGATGTCGCCGAAATTTGAAACAGTGACTTATATTACGCCCCTTCATATACTTCTGTATTATGGGACAGAACGGTTCAGATTTGGATGTAGCTGCCATATAGACCGATCTCTCGATTTTAGGTTTTGGGGCCATAAAAGGCGCATTTATTGTCCGATGTTGCCGCAATTTGGGACAGTGATTTCTGTTAGGCCCTTCGACATCCTTCTTCAACTTCACTCAGATCGGTCCAGATTGGGATATAGCTGCCATATAGACCGATATCTCGATTTAATGTTTTAGGCCCATAAAAGGCGCATTTATTGTCCGATGTTGCCGAAATTTGGGACAGAGAGCTTAGTTAAGCCCCTCCACATATTGCAGCAGTTTGATCTAGATCGATCACGGTTTGCATATAGCTGCCATATAGACCGATATCTCGATTTAAAGTCTTGGCCCCAAAAAGGCGCATTTATAATCCGATTTAACTGAAATTTGACACATTGACTTATGTAAGGCTTTTAGATATCCATGCTGTATATGGTTCAGATCGGTTTATTTTTAGATATAGCTACTAAAAAGATCAATATTTTGTTATACACAATTGAACAATGACTTGTACTTATTAGTATTTGGTCCAAAACGAATCATATTTCGATATAACTGCTATGCGACATAAGGTATACAATTTTCACCGGATTTTGATGAAAGGTGTTTTACGTATATACCCGAGGTGGCGGGTATCCACGTTAAGTTCGGCCCGGCCGAACTTAGCGCCTTTTTACTTGTTATCTGTGTGTTAGAGGACTGAATGATGATCCCCGACGTGTCTTTGAATGGGCCAAGGCAAATGGAGTTTATTTAAATCCGCTAAAGTCAAAGTGTTTCATCATTCTTAGGAATAGAAATATCTCCTGGGAGGGCTTTGAAATAGTTATCAACAGTGGAAATAGCTTCAGTCTCTAGCGTCAAGGATTTGGAACTAGTATTTCAAAATACTCTAGGCTTGTCGAACTACATACATTCTATCGTTGGGCAGACTTTTGGGATGTTACGCACATTGTGGCTAACACATTCGTTTGCACCACTTAATATTATATGGATGCGAACTGTTCGGCTGAGTCGACGTAGATTCAATGTGGCATTCAATGGCATAATTCGCTACGTATATGGCTTATGAATAACGGATCATACTTAACGAATTCTTCTTACGGATGCAATTTTGACACCTTGTTCAACCGCATAAGATGGCGAAGTCTGGTGTCACAATGGCATTTTTTCATATTGACTATACGTCTGTGCAATACTCTTCCTTATGATGTACAAAATACCAGCAACGCCTTTTCGTTTAAAAGCAGCCTACAAACATTTTATCCATTAATTGATTGCATTTAAAACGTTTTATTTTAGCAAAAGTGTGTTGTTACTAGAAGCGCGCTAGCTAGACTGGCTGTACGTATCGCGATTTCAATTTCGATCGTATATAAACAAAACAAATTTAAGTAAGGTCCTTCGTGGATTATCGATTACAGAACAAGTTCCTCTGAGGAGACTAAAATACCACCAATTTTTTTAAGTTTGAAGAACATAGCTATTACTACCTAAATATTAATATTTACATTTTAAATAATAGGTTATCTAATTCTAGTCTATACAAAGAATAGTATAGCAGTAAAACATTAAAAATTCAGCAAAAGTGTGTTGCTGCTAGAATCATTTTACTGACTAACCGTATCGCAATTTCAATTTCGACCAAGAAATATCATCCGCGAACGATGTCAAATGGATTATGGTGCTTTGCAACCATCCCAATTAGAGTAGATTGAAAAGCACACATCTGAATTTGAGCAGGGCTCTTTTAGACGACTTTATTCATCAGCGCAAGAGAAAACAAATCAAATCTTACTTCCCTTATTCAAATCCAACTTATCCAACGATGCCAATAGCAACAAACACAAACATGTTTTGCAAGAATTTTTTTGTTCTTCGCACGGCGATCGCCCAACGGTTGATGCTGCTTGTGTTGTTTTGTGTATAGACAGTGTCCTACACCACACGCGACGCGTCTTTCCTTTGGTTTGAGATTCTTATTGAGATTCCGGTTTTAGACCATTGTTTAATGCTTTCTATTCAAAGAATAGTATAGCAAAAAACATTTAAAAGTCAGCAAAAGTGTGTTGTTGCTAGAAGCTTTTGACTGACTATCCAGTCGCGATTTCAATTTCGACCAAGAAACGTCATCAGCGGACAATGTCAAATGGATTCAGATATGTGCTTTACATTCTACTCAAGTTGGAAATGTTATACAGCATCATGATCCATTTGACATCGCCCGCTGATGATATTTCTTGGTCGAAATTGAAATCGCGATACGGATATCCAGTAAAATGATTCTAGCAGCAACACACTTTTGCTGAATTTTTAATGTTTTCTGCTATACTATTATTTGAATGGAATCCTCAAAAAGATTTTAAGACCGAAAAATGAAAGCAGAAACCGACATTTTAATTTTATTTAAAAAATTTTAATCTTTTTGTAAAATAAAAACTCAAAATTTGATTCTCCAATATTTTTTGTTTAGTTTATTTTTGTACACTCTGTACTTTGAGTTGGGTATGATTTTTGTATACATAATCCTATACTATTGGGTTGCCCAAAAAGTAATTGCGGATTTTTCATATAGTCGGCGTTGACAAATTTTTTCACAGCTTGTGACTCTGTAATTGCATTCTTTCTTCTGTCAGTTATCAGCTGTAACTTTTAGCTTGCTCTAGAAAAAAAGTGTAAAAAAAAGTATATTTGATTAAAGTTTTATTAAAAATGCATTTACTTTCTTTTAAAAATTCCGCAATTACTTTTTGGGCAACCCAATATTTTTTATTTTAGACTTGTTGCGCAGGAACTTATGAAATAAAAATAAAAACCTTTATGAAATTAGTATATGATGAAATTTAGGTGACTAATTACAATGTACTTAAACATAAACATGAGACTGGCTCCACAATACGGCTATGTTCAGACAATGTGCATATATTGGGTTGCCTAAAAAGTAATTGCGGATTTTTTAAAAGAAAGTAAATGCGTTTTTATTAAAACTTAGAATGAACTTTAATCAAATATATAATTGCCATTTTGTTCGATAACCTTTCGCCATCTTCCTGGCAAATTTAGTATTCCACGCTCATAGAACTTCTGGCCTTTATCTGCAAAAAACTGAACCAAGTGCGATTTTATAGCCTCATCATTACCGAAAGTTTAACCATTTAAGGAGTTCTGCAAAGATAGAAATAAATGGTAGTCTGATGGTGCAAGGTCAGGGCTATATGGTGGATGCATCAAAAGTTCCCAGCCAAGCCCACTCAGTTTTTGGCGAGTGACCAAAGATGTGTGCGGTCTAGCGTTGTCCTGGTGGAATATGACAACTTTACGATTGACCAATTCTGGTCCCTTCTCCTTGATGGCTGTATTCAATTTGTTCAATTGTTGACAGTAAACATCCGAATTAATCGTTTGGTTCCTTGGAAGCAACTCAAAATATACCACACCCTTCCAATCCCACCAAACAGACAGCATAACCTTCTTTTGGTGGATATCAGCCTTTGAAGTGGTTTGAGCTGGTTCACCATGCTTGGACCATGATCCATTCGTTTTAAAAACGGATCGAATTCATTGCTTTTAAGGTGCATATCACAAGCGTTGATTCGGTTTCTAAATGAATTTCTTTCAATACATGTGGTACCCATATTAAAATTGACGCCAAACAAACAAATGTAAACAAAATTGTGCGCACTTTTTTTCTAAAGCAAGCTAAAAGTAACAGCTGATAACTGACAGAAGAAAGAACGCAATTAAAGAGTCACAAGCCGTTGAAAAAATTTGTCAACGCCGACTATATTACTACTATATAACCGACAATTACTTTTTGGCAACCCAATAGTAATGCAATGTTCAGATAGCTCTTCTATCATATCATGTGCAAGATCTATATTTGCAATTTCGTGTAACCGGGATGTTGAATAACAACTTGGTAGGTTATATATAAACTTTAGGTCTTTATTTTGTAGAACCTGAAGTTTTTTCAAGTGACAGTTCGCACAACCTCCCCAAACAGAAGCAGCATCAAAATTTACTTTTACTTTTAATGGCTATGACAGAATATTTGTTCCAATAGCCAAACGTAGAATAGCGTTCCAAGCGCCTCGATCTTCTGCGCTCATTCTAAAATCTCTGACACCAAGTTGCAAGGTGTCTCCCACAACTTGATCTTTCCATCGGGCTTTTGGTCTTCCCGGTTTGTGTGTAACACCGTGTTTGCCTTCAAAAACGAGCATCAAAGTATACTGATTGAAAAATAGATTTAAGAATTAACGTTTTGTTTTGGGTATTGAAATTTTGCACAAATACTTATTATTAGTGAAGGTTCGGTTGAAATTGTAAATGGGCGATATCGATCCATATTTTGATACAGCTGCCATATTAGCCGATCTGCGATCTTGGCCTCTTAAGCTTCTAGAGGGCACAATTCTTATCCGATTTGGCTGAAATTTTGTGCAACAGCTTCTCACAAGTACTCAACATACGTGTCAAATACGGTCTGAATCGGTCTATAGTCTGATACAGCTCCCATCCAAACCGATCTCCCGACTTTACTTCATAAGCCCGTAAAGGGTGCAATTCTTATCCGAATTGGCCGAAATTGTTCGCAATTCCTATCTATTATCCGTTGCTTGCCTAAAACGAAATGCCGGGCAAATAACTCGACAAATGCGATCCATGGTGGAGGGTGTATATAAGATTCGACCCGGCCGTGCTTAGCACGCTTTTACTTGTTATTTTAAACATTAGAATGCTGTGAGTTTTGTTTTTATACCCTCCACCATAGGATGGGGGGTATACTAATTTCGTCATTCTGTTTGTAACTACTCGAAATCTTCGTCTGAGACCCCATAAAGTATATATATTCTTGATCGTCGCGACATTTTATGTCGATCTAGCCATGTCCGTCCGTCCGTCTGTCTGTTGAAAGCACGCTAACTTCCGAAGGAGCAAAGCTAGCCGCTTTTGCACAAATACTTCTTATTAGTGTAGGTCGGTTGGTTTTGTAAATGGGCCATATCGGTCCATGTTTCGATATCGCTGCCATATAAACTGATCTTCTTGAGCCTCTAGAGTGCGCAATACTTATCCGATTGGAATGAAATTTTGCACGTGTTTTGTTATGATAACCAACAACTGTGCCTGATATAGCTCTCATATAAACCTATCTTGAGTCTTGACTTCTTGGGCGTCTAGAGTGCGCAATTCTTTTCCTATTGGAATGAATTTTTGCACGTAGTATTTTGTTATGCTATCCAACAACTGCGTTAAGTATGGTTCACATCGGTCCATAACCTGATATAGCTGTCATATAAACCGATCTGGGATCTTGACTTCTTGAGCCTCTAGAGGTCGCAATTATTATCCGATTTGCCTGACGGGTCCTCTCATGACCATCAACATACGTGTTTATTATGGTCTGAATCGGTCTATAGCCCGATACAGCTCCCATATAAATCGATCTCTCTATTTTACTTCTTGAGCCCCCAAAGGGCGCAATTCCTATTCGAATTGGTTGACATTTTACACAGGTCTCCAACATATAATCTAATTGTGGTCCGAACCGGACCATATCTTGTCTAATAGCAGAGCAAATCTTTTCTTATATCCTGTTTTGCCTAAGAAGAGATACCAGGAAAAGAACTCGACAAATGCGATCCATGGTGGAGGGTATATAAGATTCGGCCCGGCCGAACTTAGCACGCTTTTACTTGTTTGTGTACTGCTATGTTTCGTTGTTTAACATGCAATAATGTGCTTTGCTACGGCAAACGTCATCAGTAGATTTGTGGGGACCATTCTAGTTGGCATGTTTATGACTAACTTGTCATATAGCCCACCACCATAGGATGAGGGTATTCTTATCTAGTCATTCCGTTTGCAACAACTCGAAATATTCGTCTAAGACGCCATAAAATATATACATTCTTGATCTTTTTGCCATTCTGAGTCGGTCTAGCCTAGCCGAAATCACGATATCGGTGGAACGCGTAAAGCTAGCCACTTTGCACAGATACTAAATATTGATTTAGGTCGTTGGAAATTGCAAATGTGCCATATCGGTTTGGATTTAGATATAGCACCCATAAAAACCGATCTCTCGATTTGATTTTTAAGCCCTGGAAGCCGCAATTTTTGTCCGATTTAGCTCAATTTTTGCATACGGTATTCTGTTACGACTTCCAACAACTGTGCCAAGTACGGTTTAAATCAATCTATCATCTTATATGGCTCCCGAAACCGATCTCCCAATTTGATTTCTTGAGCCCTTACAAGCCGCAATTTTTGCATGCGGTGTTCTGTTATGACCTCTGAAATCTGTGCCGAGTATGGTTCAAATCAGTCTATAACCTTATATAACTCCCATATAAACCGATCTCCCGATTTTACTTATTGAGCCGCTGGAATCCTCAATTTTCATCCGATTTGGCTTAAATTTTGCATTTGGTATTCTGTTATGACTTCCAACAACTGTGCCTAGTACAGTCCAATTCGGTCTAAACCAGATGTGGCCATCATCCGTGTTTGACAGGAGTTTGGTATGTAGAATAAAATAATATCCTTCAAGTTAATTCATGGTGGTGGGTTCCCAAGATTTGGCCCGGCCGAACTTAGCACACTTTTACTTGTTTAAGTTGATATCAGCATACTAATTACTATGAGTGTAATGATCTAGTCATTCCATTAGTAACACATTGAAGTACTGATCTAGCACCCTATACATCATATACTTTCTTGATCGTTTTACATTCTAAGTCGATCTAGCCAAGTCCATCAGTCCGTCCGTCCATCTGTGGAAATCACGATAGCTGTCGAACGAATAAAGACATTCGATTGAAATTTTGCACAGATATTTCTTATTGATGTAGGTCGTTGGGGATTACAAATGGGCATTATGGGTTCAGATATGTATATTGGTCCTTCGACTTGACTTCTTGAGTCGCTAGTAGCTGTAAATATTGTCCGATTGCTCTGAAATGCACGTAGTGCTCTATAACGAGCTCTAACGACCGCGCTAAGTACTGGCTAAATGGGTGCATAACCTGATATAGCTCCCAAATAAACCGATCCGCATATTTGACTTTTGATCGCCTAGAAGGCGCAATTATTGGCCGATTAGGCTGAAATTTTGCACGTAGTGTTTTCTTATGACTTCCAACATCTAAGCATTGTCTAAATATTTAATTTCCCTATAGCCTTCGAATGCTCCTAAAAGCGTCAGTTTGGCAGAAACGTTAAATTATGATCTTCAACTTAGTTCAGTTTGTATAAATCTATGGATGAGAGTTCCCAAGGTTAGGCCTGGCCGAACTTAGTATGTTTTTTCTTGTTTAAGCTAATATTATTTCTCATACAGCACTGTTTTGTGGCTGTCTGCAAGTGCATTGTTGGTGAACATTGAATGTTTTTTTCCTCCTGTTTGGTGAAACAATACAAAGGAGTGTCCTACAAATTCGTTATAAGAGATAAGTTAGTGTGAGAATTTCAAGTTGCGCTTTAAACAAAGTTCGCTAAAGGGAAGTATTCGTTGTAGAGAGTTTAGAACAAGTGAACATAACTAAAAAAAGTTGTGTTTAAAATTTTTATTCGCTATGGGCAAGTTTGTTAATCAGAAGTTCGTCTGTATGTATATTGGAGCTACAACTATTTTGCTATACTGATTCATAACATAATTGATTAGAGAGATAACCAGTAAGAGCGTGCTAAGTACGGCTGGGTCGAATCTTATATACCCTCCACCATGGATCGCATTTGTCGAGTTCTTTGCGCGGTATCTCTTTTTAGACAAACAAAGAATAATGAAAAAGAACTGTTTTGCTATTGGAGCTATATCAAGTTATAGTCCGATTCGGACCATTAATGAATTGAATGCTGAATATTGTAGAATATTTGTAATATTTGTATTGTGTAATATTTCAGTTCATTGGAATAAGAATTGTGCCTTGTAGGGGCTCAAAAAGCAAAATCAGGAGATCCAAATCGGGTAAGAATTGCGCCCTCTAGAGGCTCAAGAAGTCTAGATCCCAGATCGGTTTATATGGCAGTTATATCAGGTTGTGTACCAATTTGCGCCATACTTAGCACAGTTATTGGACTCCTCATGCAAAATTTCAGCCAAATCGGCTCAAGAAGTAAAGATCCAAGATCGGTTTATATGGCAGCTATATATAAATACGGTCCAATGATTCCACCAGCGTACAAACCACACCAAACAGTGCATTTTTCGGGATGCATGGGCAGTTCTTGAACGGCTTCTGGTTGCTCTTCACTCCAAATGCGGCAATTTTGCTTATTTACGTAGCCATTCAACCAGAAATGAGCCTCATCGCTGAACGGTGAATGAACACATTTCGAACCGAACACTGATTTTGGTAATAAAATTCAATGATTTGCAAGCGTTGCTCGTTAGTAAGTCTATTCATGATGAAATGTCAAAGCATACTGAGCATCTTTCTCTTTGACACCATGTCTGAAATCCCACGTGATCTGTCAAATACTAATGCATGAAAATCCTAACCTCAAAAAAATCACCCTTTATTTGTGCAAAATTTCAAGCGGCTGGCTTTACTCTTTCCAAAATTTAGCGTGCTTTCGACAGACAGACGGACGGACGGACATGGCTGGATCGACTTAAAATGATATCATGATCAAAAGTAAATATTCTTTATGGGATCTTAGACGCATATTTTGAGGTGCTATAAAGAGAATGACGAAATTAGTATACTCAAATTTTATGATGGAGGGTATAACAATATTAAAATAAACGAAATATAAAATACTATAAATACAAATGTAATTTAAGTTTGAAAATTTATATCAAACATCTTCGGTAATTTACTTTATATAAATATTTATTTATCGGGAAAGTCTTCCAAAGCTAAGGTCAGCCTACCAACATACCAGCAGACAAAACTTAACAGCGGGCTAAGTTCGGCCGGGCCGATCTTTGGCACTCATCACAGTGGATTCTGATGAAAATGTACCCTAATTAACTCATTATACCCTACACCACTACTGTGGTACAGGGTATTATAACTTAGTGAATTTGTTTGTAACACCCAAAAGGAAAAGGGATAGACCCATTGATAAGTATGCCGATCGACTCAAATTCACTTGCTGATTCAATTTAGCTATATCCATCTTTCTGTCCTTGTTAATTTGTGTACGAAGTACAGGTCGCAGTTTTCATCCGACCCGATCCGATTCTCTAGAAATATCGCAGAAAGGATTTTCTCTTGACTCTGCAGTAATACTGCAGTAAAATGGTTATTTGTTAACCGATTCTCTAGAAATATCGCAGGAAGGATTTTCTCTTGACTCTCGATATTATAGATCAATTTCATAGAAATCGGTTCAGATTTACATATAGCTGTCATATATATATTTCGCCCGATTTTAACATCTGGAATCACGTCAAGCGTATTTAATGACACATCTTGCCAACATTTTGAACAAAGCTTTCCTGGACGACAACCACAGTATCTGAGAAGTTTGCTCAAAATCGTTTTATGTTTCCATATATATGTTCGTCCGATTTTGAGAAATATTGCAATAAATCGCTCATTTGTTCATCGATTCTCTCGAAATTCGGCATGAAGGATATTCTCTTGACTCTCGATATTACTGGTGAATTTCATAGAAATCGGCCCAGATTTAGATATAGCTATCGTATATGCAAGCTCATTGTTTGACCAATCTTGCCAACATTTTGCCCAACGCTTTTCACGACGAGTACCCCATTATCTTAAAAGTTTGCTCGAAATCGTTTTAGAGTTAGATAAAGCTCCCATATATATGTTCGTCAAATTTTGGGTAGTTTGCAATAATGTTGTCATTTGTGAACCTTAGTTATTACAGTTTGAACATATTTGCTCGAAATGTGATACGGATATCTGAAGATATTCGGCGAGGTCCATCAAAATTGGTTCAGAATTAGACAAAGCTCCCACTTTTTACCTATAGGGTGGGTGTAGGGGATTATAAAGTCGGCACCGCCCGACTTTTGCCTTATTGGTTTTCTCTTTGAATTATTTTAAAGCAATCAAATTGTTCGATGCTTCTAAGGTATCAAGATGTCAAATCCGCTGTACGGTTTATATGTGGGCATTATCCAAATCTGAACTGATATGACGCATTTGCAATCCCCAACCTACATAAATTAGGAGAATCTGTGCAAAATTTCAAAAAGATATCTTCGGATATGCCTGCATAGCCTGAGAATGTCAAGACGATCAAATTTATAGGGTCGGATGTCGATATTTCGAGGTGTTTTAAATGGTCTGACTACTGAATCAGTAGCACCTAAAGGTTTGTCTCTTACAATTAACGCCAAAAAATGGCAAATACTTTCCGACATTTTGCTGGGAATTTAGGGCATATGTTTGTTTCGAATATAACTTTTACATTGTATATATGTGTGTGTGCGTGTAAGAGCTTGCGATCATTGTGTATTGCATGATTTTTCTTCATATACATAACTAACATTTGCTTAGAAATTGTAGCTAATTGTTTCAACTATAACTCCTCTCCATGTAAAAATAAAAATGAGAAATTATTTATCATTAATATGTAATAACTGTCATATGCTTTTTCATTCCTTTCAAAACCCATCAACATGAAATGCAGCAGCGTGGACGCGATGCCGGTCGACTACAGGCTCTTTGACCCGCCACCAAAACAACGTAAGCAACAACAAGAGCATGCAAGCAATGGGAAAGCACCATCCCCCAAACATCATCAGCGACAATCTTCAGACGGGTGCACCAAAAATCCAACCAACGATACAAATTTGCCCGGCAGTGTATCCGGCAAAATACGACCAAAAATTACCGATAATAATTCCGTCGGCGGGAACACCCTCGACAGCGAGTTCCAATGCCCGTCTAACAGCATGCTCTCCCCGCATATTGTCCAGTCGGGCTCCTACGTTGAAATTCTAAAGCAGGCCACAAATCACGCTCCTTCACAACTCTTGCCGTCGCATGATCGAATACTGACCAACACCAAAGACTCCATAAACTCCGCAGCCTCTTTGGCTTGCCACAATAAGAGCTACGGCGATTTTCTTACCATAACGCCACGACGAAAGGGCAAACTGCTCTCCACAAGCGCCGACCACAAAAAGGTCACAGGGGAAGAGCATGACAACTATCGTCATCATCTTCCGCATAGCATAGAACCATTACACCTGTTGGGCATACCAAATGACAATATGTCAACCTTTTTCGATTATCGAGCCATGGAGACCCTAAGCAACGCCGATACTCTAGCCATAGGTTCTACCATGGCCGGACATCTTTACCCATCCAAAGGCAGCAAGCAATCCGTTCAGAGTACCGCCACAACAGATCGCCATATAGCAGATGAATTCCATCACATTATCAGCGAAAAAAACCTGAGTCCACCATCAGCATTTTGTGACAACATATCACCACTAAACAAAGCTTAAATCAACGAAAATCACGCAGCCAACACCTACAGATCGACAGACCACAGCGAAAGCTCCACACATATCCTTCTTCTGGAGTGCATTTACACAAATCTTGAGACTACCAAACGGTGCATATCTTTAAGAAATGTCTGAATGGGGGGGACTGATGAAAATGGCCAGCGCCATTCCCCAACAATTTTAAACGCAAATTTGAAACAAAACAAACTGAACTAGCCATACAACAGGGCCAACTGAGAAAAAGCCCACTGCATTTACCGCGTAGCGCAGACTTTACGTTCTAGCGCGTACTCGTGACATTATACAACATACTTATACATAAACAGTTTATCATTCGCAGAAACCCTAGGCACAAATATAGTATAAGTCTACTCACATAGCCATACTCAAAAACGAATCTTATACTAACAAAAGTCACAGACATTGTTGTATTAATACTATACTTAACATTTAAGTTGGAAATCAAAACAAACAAATGTCGTCGCTGGTATGCTATTTTTGTCCACCCGCACATTCCATTGTTTTAAGTTTAGTGAATAACTATGATATCACTCAGAGCAAGTTGTTACTAAAAGCAGCTGAAATGTTTGCCATAACAACAAATCTTTAAACATTTTGTGGTTTTTTCATTAATTAATCCCCTAAAACTTTGCATATTACATCTTGCCTCGTAATATTTTAATGTGTTTGGCGATATCAGATAACAGCAAACAAAATATCTACTCAAATGATATTAATGTTTCTGGTGACTTTCAAAAGTTAAAACGTTTTTTTAAGAGCTATAGGAAAGTTTTTCAAAAAAAAAAAAAAAAAAAAAAAAAAAAAAACATAAAATTCAGCAAAACAAAGTTGGATACCATCTCACGGTAGCGCTCACCATTCACAGACACTTTACGATTCGCATCATCTTTGAAGAGGTATGGTTCAATGATGCCACCAGCCCTTGCAGTGCTTCCGGTTGATCTTCACTCCAAAATCGACAATTCTGAAAATTCCTTTGAGCCAAAAATGAGTTTCGTCCTTGAACACAAGAAGCGCGTGATGAACATTCTTAACAAAGAACGCATTTTGATAATAAAATTCAATAATTTGCAAACATGTTCTATTGTAAGACGATTCATGGTTACATTATAGACCAAACCGAAGATGTTGTACAGTGAAAAAAAAACACGAAACGTGCGTGAACTGTTTAAACCAGTGTTGCCAAAAAGATAATAGCTAAAAATTACCCTTTAGGTGGACAAGCAGATGTAATAGGTTAGGTTAGGTATGAGTGACAGTCCTTTTACAGACTAACTTAGACAATTTTAAGTCCATTGTGATACCACAGTAGCAACAGATCAAGTCTACCAACTCGGCTACCGGGGCGCCCCGGATGTAATAACTCCCCAGCAAAAAAATTTAATAAAATTGGAAGCACCAACATTTTTGTGTGCATACTGTAAGCACTACCATGCAGCGCATTTGCTTCAGCGCTACTTTTGCTAACGCGTTCAAGAAATGATATACCTGAAACCAGCGCATTTTCGGTGCACTAGTGTAAGCGGAAGCTTCCTCCTCCACATTAAAAGTTACACTCGTGTAGGGAAGCATTGTTTTTGTGTTTTTTTGGCACGTTTTCTAACGAATATGGGGTTAATTAGAAAAGATTTTAAAACGATTTAAGTTCTTGAAAGTTAATATATATTATAATTTAAAAAATAGACCTTTCTAATGATTTGGCGTTTTGGGAGTTGATACCTCACTGATACTGCCAGATCCATTTTCAGTGATCTTCTTTTGATTCTTCCAAAGGCTGCAGTTACTGCTTTCGGTGACCGACTCATGATATCGATATCGTCGGCATAGGCGAGTAGCATATGTTCTCTTGTGAGTAGTGTGCCATATCTATTCGCATCTGCATCTCGTATAATCTTCTCCAGCTGGATATTTTATAGATCACATAATAAGCAGTCTCCTTGTCTCAAACCTCGTTTGGTATTGAATGGTTCGGAAAGATTCTTTCCTATTCTTACTAAGGAACGTGTATCAGTCTTATTAATTTTGCTGTGATACCAAACTCAGGCATGACTTGAAATACCTTTGAACGTTTAGGGGTATGTAAAGCGGCTTTGTAGCCAACAAAGAGATGGTAGGTGTTGATTTGTCCTTCTCGGGTTTTTTTCCGGGATTTGGCGCAGTGTGAATATCTGGTCCAGGGTGGATTTACCAGGTCTAAGGCCGCATTGATAGGGCCCAGTTATCTCATTGACTCTAGGTTTTAATCTTTCACACAGTCCTCTCAAGAGTATCTTGTATGCGATAGGGAGGAGACTTATTCCTCTGTAGTTGCCAGTATGTGGCTTGTCCGCTTTCTTGTATACGGGACACAGTATGCTGATGTTCCCATCGTCGTGTACGCGTTCTTCTAACCAAATTGCGCTGATGAGCTCATGCTCATGCGCCTTATTAGCGTTTCGCCTCCGGTCTTAAACAGTTCAGCCGGTAATCCATCGGCTCCTGCCGCCTTATTGTTTTTCAGCCTGGTGACTGCTACGTGGAACTCGTTTTGACTAGGTGGTACACATTCTATACCATCATCAGGGATTGGTTCAGCGTAGAGTTTCCAAAGGCGTTCGTCAATAGGCGTAGAGTTTCTAAAAATTAAACAAACCTTTGAATATGAAAAAAGTGTTAAGACACCGCTGTGGTGACAAGAAGCAAGTCGACGAAAGATATTAATGAAGAAACTTGCAATGTTAAATAACAAGAGATGCTCACAATTCGACTGCTGGTATGTAAGTGGCTTCTATTATTTTTGTTTTCCCAATTCATTTGCTATGTATGCTCTAATAGTCATAGCAGCATTTGCTTGATATTGTAGGAATTTCGGTTCAGCAGTAATAAACGTATTTCAGCAGATTATGTTTGCTAAAGCAACACTTGTATGTTTGCTAAGACAGCTGCTATGTTCATGTCAAACTTTTTGTTACTCGAACTAACACATTTCGTTGAGTGTAATTTATTGTTACCTCGCAATGAGACAAATGACAAGGACAAAAATGCATAAGAGTGACTCCCATTTCATGTCCTGAGAATAAGTAGCTAATAAATTTAATTACATTTGTTACATCGACAAAATAAAAACACACAAACAATACACAAATCATACGATAAATGTTATGACAATGTTCTCGACTGATCTATTTTTGGCACCGATAGAACATGTTTAATTTGGTGCAATAAAGTATTTAATCCAATATATGTACATACAATCAAACAAACCACAAAATCATACCATAATTAGAAAAAAATATAAATTTGTGCAGTGACTTGCTTGGAACTGGCACGTAATTCTGAGTTGAATGGACCCCTATATACCCATGTCGAATATGCTTCAAATTCGACCACATTGGATATAGTTGCAGTTTAGACCGATCTCTTTATTTAAGCACTTAGGACCATTAAAAGCTCATTTTGTACTTGACTTCGCTAAAACTTCGAAAATTTGGTTATAGTAGACGATGAACCAGGTCCAAATCGTGCCATATATGAATATGGTCAGAAAACATTTTTGGAGAATTCGAGTCTCTGACAAGATAATTCACGCCTGTTACGGAGAAATCATACAACAATGCGAAAAACTATGCACCTGGAAATAGCTACGGGCTACAAAATCAATTGCGCTGAAGAAATTCCATTTTATTGATATCCGGCTTATATTTTTATATATTCTATTTCTTTTTTTTTATTCTTTTATTTTTAAATAAAATATGATAAAAAAATCATACCCATTGAGTGCTGTCCGATTCAAATTTAAGCTCAATGATAAGGGGCCTCCTTTTTATAGCCGAGTCCGAACGGCGTGACGCAGAACGACATCTCATTGGGGAGAAGTTTTTAAAGGGCAAAGTACCTCACAAATATTACCAGCATTAGGAGGCGATAACCACCGCTGAAATTTTTTTTTCTGTTCTGATGTTCTCGCAAGGATTCGTACCCAGGCGATTAGATTCGAAAATTTCATTTGACAAAAATTGCATATTGATTGGAATGTACATAACATTCCAAATGAAGTTGGAATGCAATGTTTTTATGAGTGACGATTCTTCTTAATTTCGGAGTTCCGTTATCTGTTGTTACCATTTTGTCGTGTCAAAAAACATACACGATTTAGTTTGCCTTGCTTTGAGTAGAAAGAAAGGCGTTTTTTGTAAAACAATTCTTAAAAATTGCATTTTCATACGAAACTTTCTTTACAGGTCTTTAAATAAGGCCTTTTTTCATTGCCTAATTAAATGCGTGTCTATGACCTATGATTTTGCTGAAATTTTTAGCAGTCAGTTGTTCTAAATCATTCTAGATCGAATAATTTTTGGGTATATAAAACCCGATCTTCCAAATAATTTCTTGCCTCCTAAAACGGCCAAATTTTCACAATGATGATTAAAGTCCCTAATATTTTATTGAAAAATAAATAATAGTTTTTGCTGTTTTTACATTTAGCAAAATAATTTGCCGAAAATTTATTCGTCCAGCCGAACGTAGAATAGCGCCCCAATCTTTTGCGCTTCTTCTCCATTTTCGAGATGTGGCTCCTCACTTGGTAGCTCCATCGGAGTTTTGGCCTTCCCCTTTTGCGTTTTCTTTTATGGTTGCCTTCAAAAGTCTTCTCTGTTAGAGCTTCTTCATCCATTCTGACAACATGAACTAGCCAACGCAAGCATTTATTTTGATGCGTTTAACTATACTAGCGTCCTCATACAGTTCTTGGTTCAAACGACGCCTATATTCTCCATTAACGTAAACTGGCCCATCTATGTTACGAAGGAGTTTTGTCTAAAATACTCCAAGTACTGCTCATCTGCTTTCGCACGTACCCATGCTTCGGAGCCACATAACACCACGGGTAGTATCAGTGTCTTGTAAAGTTTAATTTTCGTCTGTCGAGAGGTGGCTTTGCTCCTCATTTGCTTGCTCAAATGCTTATAGAAATAATAATGTATTCAATAAAGTATTCCATTAAATGAATTCTACAATGCTTCCTCCAAACATGTAAAAAGAATGTATTCATTTCCAAGGACATCTTCCGTGTAGAGAATAACGTATGCTGTAATAAATAAGCTATAGAGGCTATCGATTAACTTCTCATATACCATTACCTACCTCTTCCCATCGGGTAATGCTAGGTATGCGATGGAAATTTCCCGAAATTAATGGAGAGAGAAAAAGAGGGATTACAAATATAGCAAAAAATTGGACGATAACTAAATACAAGCATTTATCCGCCATATCAAGTCACTGCACAGTGTTATATGTTATAGTATCTCAAAATGGTTATTTTTATTTACTAGCTTAATGTCATTGGTAATAGATCATTCATATAATTAAATATTTATTAAATTAATATAGCAATTAGTTTTAAGAAGATGTTGTAATTCGAATAAAATTTATAAGAAACTTGTGTCAATAACTGAACCTTAGTGTATTCCAAGAGTACATTTAAGACTCACTATATCAATTCTCCTCAAAGTGTCAATTTTGTAAGCCAATTTGAATAAAACATCCGATCACCCTCTCCACTACGATAAAAACCCCATATCATAGATTTGTTATTTTATTGACCCAATTCACTGATTGGTAAATATTATATATCACAAAAATATGGAACATAGTTGTGAAGTTAATTACCCTACATTTAAGAATAGTGGTAAATAATTTATAAAGGCTACAATACTTCAATCCGAAAAAACTTAGAATTGTATGTAGGAAATCATGATTTAAAAAAATAGATTAAATTGTATTTAACCATTCTTGTATTTGTATGTGCAAATTAAAAAAAAAAAACAATAACTAATAAATAAACAACAAAATATACTGAACATAACTATGAATGGCTACTCCTATGCACACTTTGGCTTGTTGTTTTATAGGTAAGTAGCGAAAAATAAGTAAAAGCGTGCCAAGTTCGGCCTGGCCGAATATTATATACCCTCCACCATGGATCGCATTTGTCAAGTTCTTTTCCGGGTATTTCTTTATAGGCAAACAAAGGACAATGAATAAGAATTGCCATGCTATTGGTGCTATATCAGTTTATGGACCGATTCGGCCCGTACTTGGTTTTGATGTTGGAGACCGCAGTAGATATCATTTCAGCCAAATTGGGTAAGAATTGCGGCATCTAGTGGCTCAAGAAGTGTAAACGAGAAATCGGGTTATATGAAAGCTTTATCAGGTTATAACCCGATTCAGGCCATATTCGTTGGTTAAAGGAGAAGTTACTGCGTCTTCTAGAAGCTCAAGAAGTCTAGTCTGGAGATTGGTTTATATGGCAGCTATATCAGGTTATGAACCAACACTTGTTGGAAGTTAAAACGAAACAATTGGAAGAGAATTGCGCCCCCTAAAGACTTAAGATGTATAATCGAGAGATAAGTTTATATGGGAACCAATTAAGACCATATCAAGCATACTTGATAGAAGTCAATATAGAGCAATTTATGCAAAATGTAAGCCATATCGGATAAGAATTGCGCCCTCTAGAGACTCAAGAAGATTTCTATCATGTTATATAGTTCGATAAATGGTACTCTTTGTACTTTTTTAGTAGAAATGTGGACAAATTCACACCTTTATGGCTTCTTCGAATCCTGCAACCTTCGTGCAAAATTTCAAAAGTCTAGTGGTTTAACGTTGTCTACTGTTCCACTTCGAAGATACATCTATACTAAATATAAAAGATATCCGATTATGTCCAAATTGTAATATTTTTCTCCCCTTGGACTAACGACCCTTTCCCATACATTTGAAGTCGATAGCTCAATTAAAACTATATTTGTCGCACCCTCAGACAAGTGTTCAGCAACAACTGCTGAACATTGAGCGTTGATCCCCGAAAGCAATTAGTTTGCAGCAGCCCGATACCAGCCTTCATTGTCACAAACTGGCAATTCCACAAGGACATCGGAGTATATAGACGA